>NC_048410.1:2179793-2191012 GCF_013103735.1 Etheostoma cragini
CCCCCCCCCCCCCCCCCGGGTCAATATGAAGGCATGGAAAATGGTCATTTAGCAGATAATGGAACTTTGCTTAACTTGAGGATATGCTAATTTGTGCATTTATTCTTTGCCATGTTTACACTATATATATATACTGTATATATATATATATATATATACAGCTTAGTCGGAATATTGTCTTTTTCGGATAAGGACAAAAAATCGGAATAGGAAGTGCATGTAGTCATTGTACTACACTAAGTACATGGTATATGCTGCATACAGTTAGAATGTAGTGTGGGCTCATTGTATTTATTCTTGCCCAGAATAAAAACACATGGTCTTTTAAAAGCAACAATAGCTGAAGAGGCTCATGTTTATGATACTTGCATATGATTATGACTAACGTGACAGCTCGTTGACAAAGGTGTCAGTCTAACAGCTCTCTGGGGCCCTTTGTGCTTATCTTCAGCGTTCCAGTTGTCAGATGAGGCCTGACAGGCCCCTGGATACCAGAGACTGAAAACCAGCCACAGCTTGTTAGCCCAAAGTTCAGAAGCCTCACACAGCAACGGAAACCTGCAAAAGCATCTGATTCAGACTCAGAGGTGTAAACAGGCTTCCTGTATGGATAGTCAGCATGGTCGTTGGTCTAAAAATTAATGATAGTTTTTTTGCACTTAGCAGCAGGTTCCTGTTGCCTTAAGCCCGCAAGAAAAACAACTAACCTGCCATTTCTTTAAAAGGTTTATCATTGTCCTGACACAAGTACAATTGCTTTATTGTTTTTGAGTTTGTTTTTCTGATGAAGACCAAAATACTTCTTTTAAACTTTCCTGCTTCTTCAAACACGACATTGTTTAATCATTCGGAAATAATCATTCTCATTAAACACTGTCGTGATTATCAAACGATGCATATCTGGATTCTCTTTGGGATCCATTCATACATCGATACATCCACTCCTCCATCAACAGTGCACTCAACCTTTCATTACTCTCGCCATCTATCCGTCGCTCTATCTCCTTTCTTCTTCTTTTTTTAAATCTAGTCTTCTCTAAACCTTCCATCTGCCAACTACCCATTCATCCATCACGCTGACAGTCTCAGAGTGTATTTATCCTCACCTTTCTAACGCTGCGTTCACACACACACACACACACACACACACACGCACACACACACACAGGCGGTCTTGCTGCAGCCTGCGGTGAAAACTTGAGATAAATAACGTTTTTGGAGAAACACAACCCCGACGTCACCCTGCGTTGGTGTTGTGGATCTGTTATATTGCCCTTATCTAAAAACCTCTGAACAAAGCTTCTCTCATCTGCTTCAATCAGGAATGTACATTTGTATTTATAACGTTTAATCGATTTCAAATTGGAATTGCCATTAAAAAAAAATGCAATTAGTTAATTATGTAGGCAGCAATTAATCCAAAGGGAAATTTTGAGTTGAATATTTGGTGTAACATTTGGTATTTCAGTTTTATTCCTCTTTCTACTATTATATTTACAGTTATTTCGTAAGATAAAGTCTGGAATAATAACATGTCACAGATTCTATGTTCCATGCTTATTAAAAAAAAACAGTTACTGCTGGCAATTAATGTCTATGTTCTGATCCTTGCATAAGAATATACAGCAGTGCCTCTTGTTATGATGCTCCATGACATGTTTTATCTGTTACACAGTAAATATTGAACTTTAGCTAAACTTAAAAAATAATAATCGCAAAGGAAATCGTAATCGCAATATCTGACAAAAAAAATGTGATTACATTTTTGCCGCTAAATCGATCAACCCTATGGTTTCCTTTCCTGGAGATGTATGTGTCTGCATGAACCAATCTTCCTTTCCTCTGGAGCCACAGCAAACTATATGGAGGGATTGTTAGAACATGTACACATCATTCAGTGTCTCATTAAATCTTTATGGAAATCTGGCCAGTAGTTCATGGGGAAATATCAACCTGCTGCGCTCCATGGAAAGTCATAGATTCACCAAAGTGTTCCCCAAGGGACCATGTTCCTAAACACCAAATGCATACTTCCACTACTTTCTCTCCATATTGTGTATCTTGCTCTGCACTGAAGTGTTGGAAAGACATACACAACAAAAAACTCTAAAGTTGTTAGGTAATCCAGACACCTTCAAATTCCAATGCAGACACATAGTAATCAATCGTTGCAGGTCCAAATTAAAGGTGCTCTCTGAAGCATTTTACAATCAATACTGAAAGTAGAGAAAGGACATGTTTCTCTTTGTCCGGGAGGAAAGATGGAAAGCAAGTGCAGTGTAAATGAGAAATATGGTCTCTAGTTTGCAGTTTGAGCCATCAACAATTCGTTTTATAAGACAGAGGTGACCAGTCTCTGTCATGATCTCATTAGCTGAATTTAATTACACCAAGTACCAAATACTAATTAGGCAGTTTCATATTTGCCTTTAAAAATGATCCGCGCAGCACCTTTAAATGATTTTTTCCTCTCATTTATCTTCTGTGACAGCGTCAGGCCTCCCGATTCCTCTGTGTGCTTATCTTCACATTTCCACCCGAAGGCGTTGTTTGAACAGCTCTGCCGCTGGGACTGCATGGCAAATTTGACAGATTAAAAAGGTGGCCATGTTAACATGCAAGTTTAACACAAAGGCAGTCCCGCTGGTCTACACTAACACAGGCATGACATGTGTGTGACGTGTGAGTGACAGGCAGAATCTGATTGATGCATGACCAAGCTTGCACTCTGAGTCGGCCCTAACTGGTCTCGATACTGACAAGGGGCAGATGATTAAACCATTGATGAAGTTATGATCAGTCTCTACTTTTTTTATTTCGTATAGGCTTCGCCTTCCAAGAGCTGTCGCAATTGGGTTAATTAACCCCTTCATGCATGGCCTGCACGGGCCTCTTTTACGTCAGCAGTCACATTTGCAAGACCGTAGATCTTTTTGCTATTTTTCTTCAGCGACAAGCAGTTTGAAGACTTCAAAGAACAGCAGTGTCCGCGGGTGTGCCCGTCAGGGACCGGATATGTCCTGACTCCGGCCCTCTACCCAAGCTGCAAGGTGTGCCTCGACCCCATTAGCAGGGCTAGCACCCAGCAGTTCTGCAGCCGCTCACCACGGAACCAGGTCCATGCTCGCTTTACTGACCATGTGTACGGAATCCGCCTTTCGAGCCTCTGGCACAAGCCTCCCTCAGGATGCTTTCACTGAAAACTGCGCTTCTCCTCGCCTTGACGTCTGCTAAGTGGGTGAGTGATTTATGAGCGCTGTCGTTTTCACTGTCCTGCCTCTCCATTAGAGGGGACGGGAATGCAGCCACTGTACAGCCAAATCCATCACCTACACCGAAAGTTTTAACAATGCCGAGGAGGAGACGTCTCACCGACTTGCCCGGTGGACGCGTTATTCAGGTATGTTTTACACACGGCAGACATCAGACGAACACACCACCACAGCTGTTCATTGACCACAGAGATCGCCCAACGGGTGCGGCTCTTTCGAAGAATCGTCTGTCTCACTGACCTTGAAGCCATCACCCAAGGGCACATTCGAGCGCTGTCAGTGTCCACAGCCCTGGCAAACGTTTGCGCAGCGGCTTCCTGGGCATCCCTGTGCCTGTTCCTCTGTTTTTTTTATCTGCGTGGTGTGTTTGAGTCCTCCGTGTCTCACACAGTTTTACCCGCTATTGACGGCAGATGATGTCAGGGTTTAACATTAATCGTGATCAGAAATGGGCCTTACAATCAGTATTAGGCCAATGCACAATCATGACAGTTTGTTATCAAAATAGTATATTATTTAGAATTTTAATACTTATTATATTATAGGAAGAGCTATTAGTCTATGTTCTGCTTGTGGACCTTGTGTCGCAAGTGACATTGACTACATCAGCTTTGCCCTTGACCCAATAGTGACAGCTCATAGAGGGCGAAGCCTATAGAAATTACAATGATAGTTTATTTATTTGTTTATTTGTTTATTTCAAAGGATCCCCATTAGCTCACGCCGAGACGACAGCTAATCTTCCTGGGGTCCAAACAATACATCCAAAAGAAAATAAATACAACCAAAATTACTCACAAACATATCATATATAAATTCACAAACAAAACTGACAATGCAAAAAGTACTAACACACTAAATATAATAAAGAATAGTACAGCACATGATACAACCTCACTCAACAAATCCAGACAATATTATGATATCGAAAACAAATGTAATCTAAGACTTTTTTTTAAACTAGTTTTTCCCTTGTTGTCCCGAGTCCCAACTGGAAGATTGTTCCAATATACAATTGAAGTTGCGTATTGTAACTCCAGTTTCTATGAGTATAGGGGTAGCCGTCTAACCCACAATTTCCACCGGTTGCGGAACGTCTGCAGATCCGCTCCAGACCTGTGGCAGAGTCATTAGGTTTCCATTAAACTCACTGTGTGTAGTTCACCTGACTGCTGAACGGCTGCGTCCCAGCTCCAGCGATCCGCAGCCCTCCGGAGCAGATACGTACAGCTTCTAATTTGGCCGGATGCCGGATGCAGCAGATAGTGCGGGACAGGAAGTTGAGCACAGAAACAAAATACAACATCCGGTTAATTTTCAAAATAAAATATACCATGCTCACGGTGGATCATATTTTCCTGTGCTACACCTTAAAAACGTAGCACAGAGTAGTTTCCCCTCTACTCCTCTAGATGGAAACAAACTGTTGGTTTTGTGGTTTTATTCTATTATACTATAAATAAAATTGAATTTAATTGAATTGAATCTGCATGGACAACGGTTGAAATCACACACATATCCCGCAGTATTTGTATTTTGAACTTTATTAACGTTGATTGATCCCAGTCTGTGAGTGTGTGTGTATTTAACTACAGAGAGATTCCCCATACTCGCTTCAGTGGACGGGGAAATACAAATCAATGACTCAGGACATCCATGCACTGGTGATTTCTTCCCATGGAGTCAGTGTGGATTGGCTTACGTTTCCAGTAGTGATTCCCAGTTAGTTGGTCTGCTTGTTAAACCTGGATATCCCGTTGTCCCCTACAGTGAATGTACGAGCTGTTTAAAAAGCACCTGATGGAGCCAAGCTGAATAATGTAAAGTGCTCTAGTAATGTAACAGAATTGCTAATTGCTTAATGACTAACAAGTAAGTAGTAGGTATGGTTTCAGGAAGGCACTCAACACAGCCATGTCAGTTTGCAATTGCATCTGTGTCAGTTGCTACTAGCAACACGATGTTCATCTGAAAGCCACTGCTGGTGGCCGAATACCCTCCTTATCTTTTAGTGATTGTGTCAGAGTTAATGTGGTGATCATTTAGAGTCAGTGTCTGTCCGAGGTTGAAGGAGGTTTTTCCTCGCCACTGTTTGAGAGGCATGAGAAAATTGCTCATGGGGGGAAATTGTTGGGTCTCTGTAAAGTAAAACTGAATTGAAATTGAACTGAATGAATTATTCGTGTATAAATGCTGCATACATCACTCTAAAGTACAGTATTTTGTTGATGTGATGTCACATCCGGTGTGACGTCTGGTGGACCACGAGACCCGGAACACCCTGAGTACAGACAGAGAGAGAGGCCTTAACTTGTTTTCAACCTTTCCATTTACGTACAACACTTGACACTAATAAAAAACATTTTAATGCTAAATGTGTGTGTGTGTGTGTGTGTGTGTGTGTGTGTGTGTGTGTGTGTGTGTGTGTGTGTGTGCGTGTGTGTGTGTGTGTGTGTGTGTGTGTGCGTGCGTGTGTGTGTGTGTGTGTGTGTGTGTGTGTGAGCATTTTTTCAGTATTTAATATTTAAATTGTCCTCCAGGTCATTTTGCCTTTGATGTTGTCCTTTGAAATCCCAATTCATCAATATCACACTTTAATATATCCAACAACACAACAAACACATGCGGGCACACACACACACACACACACACACACACACAATATTCCTCTCACGGCTACACTGTAAAAACATTATGAATGTTGTCATTGTTCACATAGATACTCTTTCCTTTTTAATATTTGTGAAGCCATCCACAAAAAATAAAGCTTTGATTTCAAACTTTTATTCTCAAAAACACACACATATACACGTGCAAAATACACACAGATACACACTTCTAGACTGTGGTACCACTGTTAAAGGCAGGAATGCGTCCATCTCAATCCAGTTTGCTTTGTAATATAGAAAGCAGAGGGGGGGGCGGGCGGAGGTGAGGACTTTCATCACTATTGGCTTGTGTTGGCTGTCCTATTTCCTGGAAGCATTGGGTAAAATGTTTAAATAGTAAAGAAATATTTGCCTTTTTTGTTTTTACCAGCACTAACCACTTATTGCCAACACCACGTTCTAACTCAGAGTCGTGACTTTGTTGTGTAACGTGGGAAGAGGATGTGTTTTGTAGTATTACAGTGGTATTTGATTGAAGTGGATTTTTCACTGGGTTCTGATTACTGCGATTAAAACAATCAAGTACAGGCCTTGATGTGACAGCTTCGACAGCAACGACCGTGTATTTTATCATGTGAATGTGTACTGCAACTTGAACAGAACAAGCAAGTGTTCCCATTGAACCACAGGACTGATTCTCATTCTGCTATTAAAGGCGAAAGTTAGTTTGATTAGTCGAGTGTTTATCAGCCGGGCCTGATTCCTGACAGAGCCGCAGTATCCATCCACGCATCCATTTTAATTAACATTTCATCACAATTAGCTTTGTGATCAGCATCACAGTGGGCTGGGGTGAATACACACACACACACACACACACACACACACACAAACACACACGCACATACTCCTATCAATAACTGAAGAGCCTACAAAGGCGTTGTGGTAGAATATTTTCCAGCAAAGGGCCCAGAGCAAAACATAAAAACATAATGGAGGTCAGCTCACCTCTCTCCACTCTACAAAAACTGAGGTGTAGCCTCTGCGCTGCTCAGTGAAAGAGTAATTTTGCACCCAGTTTGGATTTTTCTGTGCCTGCTGAGCTGCAGGGGACATAGTTTGCATTCAAATTTTGACAACAAAAACAACACATTTCCCAGGTCAGGTTCCCTGTTTGAATTGAGTGATGAATTATGATGTTTTAGTAAAGGGCCCATATTATGCTTATTTTAAGGTTCCTCATTGTATTTAGAGTTTGTACCAGAATAGGTTTAATTCTCTAAAAAACACCATATTTTGTTGTACTGCACATTGCCGCAGATCCTATTTTCACCCTGTGTGTTTAGGTCTCTGTTTAGTTACAGAGTGAGACATCTCACTTCTGTACAATCTTTGTTGAGAGTTGCCCATGCGCTGTAGCTCGGTTTTCTAACTCTTTCTCCAACTTTGGTCAGTCCAAGGCAGGATCAGCAGGGAGACTTCTTCTAAACAAGGGCCACAGGTGGAATACCTGCAGAACAGAGACATGGAAGTAGTTCTTTTGGAGATTGTGATGAACTAGCGTGTGTTGTGGCAGAGTTTTGCCATTGAAAATGAGCTAGCATGCTACGGTTAGCCACCTCGTCTCGGCTAGTGACGTAGACAGCTGTGGAGATTTTGAACAGCTCACCCGGAGACTGAAGTCAGAGGACATTCAGAAACCGTATCTCCCCTAAAAACAGCATGGACGTTTGTATGCATGTGGAAGCACCAGATTATAAATATTATTATAAATTAATATTGTTGTCTCTTTGCAGTCTCTGCAGACACTGAATCAAGTCCTGTTTACAAATGTCTCACCTGTGTAACATTTCTAGTCATTTGTGGCTACCAATGCATCAAACCCTTATTTATTATTCCTTCATGACAGCCTCATGTCTACAAAAAAAATCTTAACCACAAGATTCAACAGCCCCGTTCAATTACACTCCTTTCAGACCAAAGGTTCCCTACCACCATCCAATCAGTTATTGCTCTGATGAGCTGACACTGATACAATTGCTGGATAGACTGCCGAGGGAGGGAGGGGGCTGATTGAGCTGATGTGTCTCATTTTTCTTGCTATTTAAGACCTTTTTTTCTTTACTTTAAATACATTTCAGTGGATTCGATTTCATAGTACGCACAAGAACCGTCCGAGCACTCTGGGTTCCCACACATGCACATATGCAGTCTCCTGAGCGAGCAAACGACTGACTGGGACTGACCCAAACCAGTGCTGCTGCCAAGGACCCAGCCTACACGGGGTGCACACTCTACTGGGTGAGCTAGAGGTCACCCGCCTTTCCCAAATACAACTGTGATTAGTCTACAGCAGGGGTCTTCAACGTTTTCCAGGCCAAGGACCCCCAAACTGATGGCGAGATGGAGCGGGGACCCCCTAATTATATATATTGTATAAAATTGTGTTATATCAAACTGGTCCTATAGTGCCATGTGTGCATTGATGACTGAAAGACATCTTCTCCCTCCATTTATCTGTTTAGTACAGTGTGTTGAATTCATGTTAATGTGTATTTAAAGACATTTCAATTGGTGGAAAAAAATTGCAGGGGGGGGGGGGTGGGAATATAAATAAAAAGTCTAATCAACCAAAACTTTCGCGAGCCCCATGCAGTACCTCCGCGGACCCCCTAGGGGTCGCGGACCCCCTTTTGAAGACCCCTGGTCTACAGTATGCGTTTCAAATACCAGGTTTGCACAATTCTCATTGCAGCTCTCATGCAGAAGCTCGTAAGACTGTATGAGAGTCATAAGAGTCATACATGCCAAATACAGCACACAGCAAGCTACACACGGAAACACCTACACGCACATTCTCCGGAAATATTCATATTTTCACACATTGTCAAAATAATCTAGTCCTTTCTGTGGTGACAAAACTGATCCCTCTTAATAAACCACTGAGGGACAATTGGTTTCGGACATGTTATCTGGGCAAAATAAACCAATGTTCATGATGATGATGAAGTTATTGCATTAACCGGTTTTTAGCCAGACTCCGTTTCCCAAAAGACCAGCATGGCAGCTCCAGCAAGACGGTCACTGTTTTCTTTGCTCATTCAATTTTCCATTCATAAACAGACCTTGAAAAACAAAAAAAATGAATGGTTGTTTGATTTTCATTTAAAAATACAAATTTTGAAAATTGAAACACAAGTTATATTTCATATAACAAAAATAAAAATCACTAGAAAAATTTGAGTGATTTTAATTTTTTGTTATCTGAAATAGAAATGAATATCAAAGCATCATTTTTGCATTTGTCTCATCCACTTTTGACCATGAAAAGGAAATAAATGCCTTGTATTTCAATTTCAAATTTTGTATTTTAAAACCAAAATCAAACAACCATTCATTTTTTAAATACCTGTTTTTCAAAATGAAAATCAAATGACCAAAAGATTCCCTGACCACCGACTCCCATGATTTCATGCTGATTTTGATATTGACTGCGACAGTGGATATGCTTGAAAAATCGTTTGGTGTAAGGTCGTCATTAGGCCCGGCAAACCCGGCTCCTTTTAAGGATTCGGGTTATTCTGAGTTACTCCCTGAACTGAGCCGGGTTGTGAGAGTCACTAGAGTCACTAGAGTCACTAGAGTTGCTAGAGTCACTTGAGTCACTAGAGTCACTTGAGTCACTGGAGTCACTAGAGTCACTAGAGTCACTAGAGTCACTTGAGTCACTGGAGTCACTAGAGTCACTAGAGTCACTAGAGTCACTAGAGTCACTTGGGTCACTAGAGTCACTGGAGTCACTAGAGTCACTAGAGTCACTTGAGTCACTGGAATCACTAGAGTCACTAGAGTCACTTGAGTCACTAGAGTCACTAGAGTCACTAGAGTCACTTGAGTCACTTGAGTCACTAGAGTCACTTGAGTCACTAGAGTCACTAGAGTCACTAGAGTCACTAGAGTCACTTGAGTCACTGGAATCACTAGAGTCACTAGAGTCACTTGAGTCACTAGAGTCACTAGAGTCACTAGAGTCACTTGAGTCACTTGAGTCACTAGAGTCACTAGAGTCACTTGAGTCACTTGAGTCACTGGAATCACTAGAGTCACTAGAGTCACTAGAGTCCCTGGAGTCACTAGAGTCACTAGAGTCACTTGAGTCACTAGAGTCACTTGAGTCACTTGAGTCACTTGAGTCACTAGAGTCACTTGAGTCACTTGAGTCACTTGAGTCACTGGACTCAGTATTGCAAGAGGGGAGCCGGAGCCGCGAGTTGAGGCGAGCTTGTAATGTTTCGGACTGTCTACTTGAACGAACTAATTGCATTTTAACATACTACATGTACATACACCAAACCTACAGTAGGCCTAAGCTAGGCCACGTTCAGAACATTGTATGTTATATATATTTCAGAAGGGAAGTAATGGCTTTGGTTGCTGATTTGATCGAGGAGAGACTTCCCTTGTTGTCTAAATCAGATCCAATCATCTTTTCACTCATCCACATTGGCTTTTTCGCGGGATTCATTGACTCGCGCAGTCATCGACAACTAACGAGTCGCTGAGGGCTCGCGAGTCATCGAGGGCTCACGAAAACTCGAGCGAGTTTCCAAGGGTCTGCCAGCATCCGGCTCTGAGTCTGTGGGTCGGACTCTCTCTCTGTTAACTCAGTCGCTTGAGATGACTTGTCGAGGTGTTGTTGCCCACGAAATTGTAAGTTCTAAAAGCTTTTTGCAGCAAAGACGGGTAGGAATGATGGTAGCTGGTGGTAGCTACCGGTGGTATGGTGGTGAAAAGAGGTTTGTGTGTCGCGCTGTTATGATTTTAGAGTGATGTGTAGTAGGACTCAACTGAAACGGGTTAATGATAGTAGAGACTCGGGATTTGTGAGTCAATTTAAAGACTCGGTTTTAAGATCCGAGTGAGTTACGACTCAAACAGGTCTAGTCGGCATTAGTTGTAGGAGACAAAGACGTTTCATGACATATATCAATATCACTATTATGATGTACAGTTACATTTAAAGAGCCTCTGCTGGGTCACTGTTACATTCCACTGAACTACAGCTGCTAACAGTTTACAGGTGGTTCACACTGACAAGATAGATTTTAGCTTGAGGATCACTTTAACAATTGACAATGTCCCTAGATCTGTTTCCATGCAGTGATTCAGCTCTGCAGTAATGGAAATGCTAAGATGAATCTCTCTCTCACTCACACACACGCAGACACACACACACACACACATACACACACACACACACACACTTGATGAAAGGGAGAGTGGTGGCACTACATCTTACACATACAAGAACTCTATTACACTGTCTGCCTGCAATTAG
>NC_048410.1:2191112-2198196 GCF_013103735.1 Etheostoma cragini
GTGTGTGTGTGTGTGTGTGTGTGTGTGTGTGTGTGTGTGTGTGTGTGTGTGTGTGTGTTGCACAGTCAATGCAGCACAGAGAGGCGGTCATTATTTTGAATAAAAAATATATATACGGTACTATTTACGGTACTGAATAGTGAAAGACAAATTATTTTATCTCCGTTTGTCAAAAAAAAACGGTTGAGTTATAAGACTGTAAACATACGTATTAAGAAGACGCCTGTGTGTTTTGTAAAAGAATGTAACGTTAATCACACTGGCTGCGGATCTGGCCCTTTCCTTTGCTTCTCGGCTGATGATACAGATTCTGGATAAAAACATCAGGTAGGATAACGTTATGTGTGTGGTGAAACAGAGCTGAGCTAGCTAGCTGACGAGCGAGCTGAGCTCAGCAAGGTGACGTGTACTGTGTGAGACGGGGTACGCAGCTCACTGAGCGGTTTCACACAAAACTAAGTAGTACTACAGCTACGATTCTTACTGTGTCATTCTTCACCTTTTAAATTCACGAACATCATGTGTAATCCATGGCTCAAGGATCAGATACTGATTGGTGTCTCCCAGTTCCTACCTTACATATCTTTTCCAAAGTAAGTTCCCATGAGGTCCACCATAATGGGAGGAGCTTTGCCTCTCTATTCACCTATTTATTGTCCCAATTTGTTTCGGTAAACAGCTTAAAAGCTGCACTAACCGATATTTTTCTAATTACAGTGAATCAATGACTACATGTAATGTGAACGGGGTCATTCGTAGTGACTTTGAAGTTCTTCTGAGCCTTATTCCGCTCATAAGTTTTGGTTTTACAGCCTAATAAGTTTTACACCATTATCATCAGTCACTAAATGCACGCAACAAACCAGGTTACTGTGGGAACCGGTGATTATCGGCTTCATTATCTTGCCTGTTATTAGTTCGTCATCTTCTAATTCTTGACACACACACACACACACACACACATACACACACACACAAATCCTAGCGAATGTGCCTCTGTCACACACACAAACACGCAAACATATTTCAGCTGCTTCAGGCATTAATCATCCCATCAGGACACACACACACACACACACACACACACACACACATTAGGTGTGAGTGGTATGTGTTGGCTGTATTGAAGTCTGTGGTTGTTGAACGGTCCTGAGGGACCACTCCATTACACTGTCTGCTAGCAATTAGCACAAGTACTAAAGACAGGACAGTGACTGATGGTGTACGCACACACACACACACACAAACACACATAAACACACACACACACACACACCAGGATTACTTCAATATCGTGCGTGCTAGCAATAAGCATCGGGGCTAACGACAGCAAAATGATGGAGTGCACATACACACACACAAACTACTTCATTATTCTCTCTGCTAGCAATTAGCAACAGCAGTAATGACTCTAAGCACACACAAACACACACAATACTGCTCAGAACTTTAAAGCTACACACACAGTCACTGAAGGTGTCCGGATCAATGAGCAGAGCAGGAAAATCCACAACAATGTGTGAGAAATCTTCTGACTCACAAAACAGAAGCACTTTCATTACCGTATCAATCCACACGGACTTGGAAAGACCAAACGTTTAAATCACACTTACAGGTAGATACACTCAAATAAAATGTGTTCAACATTTGCGGGAAAAAAGCTTATTTGGTTTATTTGAGTTAGATGAGAAGATCTATATCCATCTCTTTTAACGTAAATACAGAGCTCAAGCACGGATGTGATCAGTAAAAACTGGAAAGAGGAGGAAACAGTCTGGCTCTGTGGAAACAGCACCTCTAATGCTCGCTAATTAACTTTTGGGTGACATAAGGGACTTAAGTGCAAATCCAAAATAATAATTGGGATTCTAACTTTGCCTGGAACAGATATCTAAATAAGTCAGTTTCTACAGCTGAACAGTTGGCTGTTAAACAAGCACATGAACCAAAAACCTGGAGCATCATACCACTAATAAAGTGTAGATCGTTCTGCCTTCAGAAGTGGAGAGTGGAGGGCGGCCTGTCTATATCCTGGGGAGCTGATGAGGGGATTCGGAACAGGCGGGTGAAAAATCATCACAGAAGATTCCTTCATATTAACACAGTATATCATCCCATATTTCTACGGACTTTTCTAACGGTGTAAATTAAAATTATACTTTTGGTTTCACAAACGAACAGCAGTCTCCTGGGTGACCTCCCATGTAATATGTATATAAAATCAGTATATTTGTGAATAAATTGTAGAATGGTAAAATAAGCAAGTCTCTCCAGCTTTGGATACTCTTGTATAATGTCTCTAAGCTGATGCTGATGTATTGCGTTTCATTTTTAAAGGAAACAATCCTTTCTTTGTCAGCCCCGTTCTGCTTCAGGCTCCTACTGTTGCACACATACAGTATTTGCTGTGGGAGCTGCAGAGAAGAGAACAGCTGGGGATTAAACTCATTACTTACTCCCCCTCACGTCAGAACAACTTGGTTTGATGACTGCTTGTTTTTAAAACAGATATATGTATCCTACGTTATGTTTGCCACTGATAGGCTCAGATTATTATTTTAAGTGTCTGACAACATTATGGAAAGGATTTCTAAGGAGGTCGACCTGTCTGTTAAAGAGTAAGATCCTCTTCAAAAATTGCGTTCGCTGACGCCACCAGACTCAATGTAAATAAACATTAATTTTAGCACCGTAAACAAAAGCCTTTTTGGTTGTCTTTCCACTTTTCCAACCATCACAACTCTATTTTTGGTTGAAATAACACATAGTTTACAGATTAACATGTGCAAATATGTTGTCTCTATATAAGCTAAAAGTATTGTTTTTTTTAAATTTAGTTTGGTGGGTTTAGTGCTAGCAACCTGAAAGTGGTTTCTGGTTAAACAGAAAGGTCTTAAAGAGGCTTTAAAGCGCCCATATCATGCTCATTTTCCGGTTCATAATAGTATTTTGAGGTTGTACCAGAATAGGTTTACATGGTTTAATTTTCAAAAAACACCATATTTTTATATCTATTTATATATATATATATATATAAGTTCTGCACATTGCTGCAGATCCTGTTTTCACGCTGTGTGATCGGGTCTCTGTTTTCTTTTGGTCAGTACGAGGCAGGATTAGCTGGGAGACTTCTTCTAGACGAGGGCCACTTGTGAAATACATGCAGAGCAGGGACATGGAAGTAGTTCTTTTGGAGGTTTTGGTGAATTAGTGTGTGTTGTAGCAGTGTTTTGCCTTTGAGAACGAGCTAGCATGCTACGGTTACAGCTCACCCGGAGATTGAAGGCAGAGGACATTCAGAAACCTGTATCACACTCACAACATCATGGGTGTTTATATGCGTGGGGAAGCACCAGAGACACAAAACAACCAGAGAAATTGATTCCATAATGTTGTCAGACACTTATAATAATAATCTGAGCCTTTCAGTAGCAAAAACAGCACTTTTAGAGGACCCAATAGACAGTGAACCCTTGACCCAGAGGGTTGCATAGCATCCCGGTCTGTAGCTGCAGTTCACAGCGTTCACGCTTAATACTGGACCATCTTCAAAGATTGTTACTCCCATCAGTCACCTTGATTTTTGACAAACTATACTATGACTTTTTATCATCTTTTCCATATACTATACTATGACTTTTTCCCCCATACTTTTAGTGTGACTTTTTGACGTGCTATTCCATGACTTATTTGTCATGGTATAGCACATATTAGTACATATTGTTATTTTGTCACATTCCACTTTTATTTAATACATTATTGGTCATTTCAAATGTTTATTTTTTTATGTGATACTTTAAATTGTAGTTGTAGTTTTTTAGAAATTAAAAAAATGTCACACTACACACAGAAATACATACACATGCTGAGGACCTGTACATACTCACACGGATGGGACAGGGACTGCTCTAAGCCGTTAGGGGTTCGGCGACTTGCTCCAGTGCCCAGGAAGTGAACCTTTCCAGTTTCTAGTCATACCTACAAACCATGACGTCATCCTCAAATTCCTCAGCCCATTTTACCTTTTATCTTTTCTATGTGACACCAGGTTGATTCCTTGATGTCTGCCTGGGAATCCCGTCGCCAGGTGTTCATTGGCCAGACTCCTTCCTCCTCCCTTGCAGGTTCCATGTCAAACATCTTGGTTTTGTTTGACACCATTTTTTTCACATTGTGTACCTGATCCATCTTCATTTTCCTTTCCCAATTTGGTCTGCTGCTGATCCTAGTTGTGTCCTCCTCGTCCACAGGTTGCTGCTGCTGATCTTGTCTGGCCAGTGGATATTAAGAATTCTTCTTAGACAGTTATTGATGAAGGTTTGCACTTTATTGATTGTGGGCTTTGTCATTCTCCGGGTCTCAGCACACCATAAAGCAGCATTGATTTTACACTTGAGTTGAAGATTCTTCTTGTTGTATTACTAGAGCGCCAGATTTTCTTGAGCTGTAAAGCTCAAACTCAGCTCTATTTATCATAAGTCTCATATCTTTAACATTGTGTTTTATGGTGGTGCTGCAAGAACACTCCAGTTTAAATGTTCTTAATCTCAGTGAGGCCTTTTTATGGTTAAAAAAGACATTTATAACCCTTACCACATGCATAAGTACTGCACTTTGCACACCTACCGCCCAACCTGAACCTCCCTACGTCTTCTGTGCCGTACAACATGACCCTGCTTAGAATTGAAAAAATGATAAGTGAACATAATGCCGACAAATACGTACATTTCCTTTTAAAACTAATGTGGGGAATGTATTTGTAGTATTTTTTAGGAGGTTTTAGGAGGTCAGGAGATAACCACTCACTACAGAAGTGAGTTATGTGAGTCCCACAGAAAGTGGGTGTGGCAGTGTTAGCACCCAAAAAACATTTTCTCAGTTCCCTCAAGTGGTGTCTATCCACAGTTTTGGTTTAATTTTCTCAGTTTTAAACATATCTGTCTCTGATGTTTTTGCCACCACCATATCCATACTTGTGAGACATGCCTTTAAATTATTTTCTTTCTTTGTAAGCCTATAATCATTTGAATCAGCGTTTTATGTCAAAAGATAAAGCCTCTAACCAGCAATCAACAGCTTTGTGCTGAGTGAATAGTGGGTCATTATGTCAAACATCAGTCTGATATTCACACATGGCAGACCACAAAATGGCTTAATTAGCCAGTCAGACCGGAAAAATGAACCAAGCTGTGTATTAAATTATTTAAATTAAACTTTTCATGCTATGACAGCTGCCATTCTTAGCATTACCAGTCAATTCGGTACACTGCACATGATGGATTTGCACAGTACACCTCCATTACATGTTTGCAAGAACGGCCTTGAACGTACACCAATTTTCATCGCACTCCATTATAGTCAGACTACCAGCTGAGATCAGTCGCATTGTTTTAACCAGAGAAGCAGTTTTCAGATTACATCATGTGCTTTCATAATTGCAAAGTGGTTCTCCAATGTTACTTTTTTTTAAATGATATCAGATTAGCAAACAGACTGTGTCTTTGGAGCATTGGAAGAATGGTTGCTGATAATGGGCAATGTAGATATGTCATTAAAGATCAGCCCCCCCACTCAGATCAGCTGGTAATCTGTCTATAATGTAGTGGTATGGAAATTTAGCGCATCCTTTTGACCGGTAATGTAAGCAACTTTGTATTCCTTTGTTTAGCAACTTTATTCTGCCCGGTACTACAGTACATAATAAAAAAAAATGGTTTAACTTAAACAGCCGGATATCACACAGCAGCTTTTCTACAAGTTCAACTCAAGGCCACTGACGTATAGTGTGCTTTAGAAGTGTTGTACATCAACATCAGCATCTTAACAATGAAATCAAGTTGT
This sequence comes from Etheostoma cragini, assembly GCF_013103735.1. Taxonomy (NCBI): domain Eukaryota; kingdom Metazoa; phylum Chordata; class Actinopteri; order Perciformes; family Percidae; genus Etheostoma; species Etheostoma cragini. The sequence goes on from NC_048410.1 coordinate 2,196,954, forward strand.
ATAACATCTTTCTAGCTTGGTACAATATTTGCTTGTACAGTTTTAGCCTCATGAAAATTCTATATTTCTAGATCCCAAACAAACCGTCCATCCGATACAAACACCTGCAGTGTAATAGTGTAAAAATGGGAATTGTTCCAAATGAAGCCCAGCTTTTTTCAAATCTACATCCATGCCTATATTTTAGGCCTGAAGTGTTGGATGTGCTCGGAGCCCTGGAGATGAGACGGTGCAGGAGGAGCAAAACAAATGTATTCCTTCAGCAAGAGATGCTGTGTGTGAGTGTGAGTGTGAGTCTGAAAAAACATCAGCTCAGAATGATCAATCAAATAGACGCAAATAAATGAGTATAAATTAAGAGTAGAAGTGTGTGTGTGTGTGTGTGTGAGTGTGTGTGTGTGTGTGTGTGTGTGTGTGTGTGTGTGTGTGTGTGTGTGTGTGTGTTTGTGTGTGTTTCCCTGACAGATGACTAGAAAGAAAGTGAATGGTGTGTGAATGTGTTTTGCTCCTCTGGTCTGACTACGCTCAGCACCTGTCAGCTCAACATCAATCACATGCTTACACATCGCACACACACTGCACACACACATTAAAAGCATACGCACAACTGTGTGTGTTTGAACATCCACAGCCGCTTGACATCTTTGGTCCTGAACAGTCCAAAAACAGACAAACAGATGATCAACTATAAACAAACACACACACACACACACATGTTTGCACAACATACCTCAAGCACTTGATAATCCTCGAAAACGGAATTTCCTAACCTTTTAATAATCTACAAGAGCACCACACACACACACACACACACACACACACACACACACACATGTCAGGCCATCCATCATCATTGTCTAGTTGAGTTTTTCTTATTGTTGTTTTCTGAGGAATAATGCAGACTGTCACCAGACAGCACCTCTTACCTTATGCCCTGAGATTTCTCATTATTCTGTCTCTGGTCATTGTTTTCGATTGTATAAATGTTGTTTTTGATGTAGTTACAATATTAACTACATTAAATATTAATAATAATAATTAATAACAATTACTAATAGTAGGCTACATCATACTTATATAGCACTTTTCAATGTTGTCTTTACACACTGTAGGATACATATATACTGTATATTTTTTTTAAACAAGCAGTAATCAAATCAGTATCTTCTGACGTGAGGGGGAGTAAGTAATGAGTTTAATCCCCAGCTGTTCTCTTCTCTGCAGCTCCCACAGCAAATACTGT
>NC_048410.1:2198296-2218767 GCF_013103735.1 Etheostoma cragini
AAAAGTATAATTTTAATTTACACCGTTAGAAAAGTCCGTAGAAATATGGGATGATATACTGTGTTAATATGAAGGAATTTTCGGTGATGATTTTTCACCCGCCTGCTCCCAATCCCCTCATCAGCTCCCCAGGATATAGACAGGCCGCCCTCCACTCTCCACTTCTGAAGGCAGAACAATCTACACTTTATTAGTGGTATGATGCTCCAGGTTTTTGGTTCATGTGCTTGTTTAACAGCCAACTGTTCAGCCGTAGAAACTGACTTATTTAGATATCAGTTTCAGTCGAGGTTAGATTCCCAATTATTATTTTGGATTTGCACTGCATGCAGACAACTGACTCTTCTCTCATCACTTAGCCCTTGTATTGTCTTCACTTTTGGGACCCTCTCTCGGGTCAAATAACCCGTGACTTATTTAGTGTTTTAAAAACAATTCTGAAATAAAACTATACTTCATAATTTATTAACAAATAATGTCTGACGTTTTTTTTCAATGTTTATTACTTTAAAAAATAAAAAATAAGACCTAAAATGCCTGCTAAATAATCTTAAATAAAAAAGATTTAAAAACACAGTTACATGAACAAAGACATATAAGCAATTCTACTTGAAGGACGGGTCTGACGCACACTTCATGTTTGTTGTTGTTGTGTTGTATTTTGATTAATATAGTTCAAGCAGGAGGAAAGAAGCCTTTCACTGTGCAATGCATAGACGTTGATTGATAAAAAATATACAAAAACCGTGAAAACTTCAAACCCTTTCAACGTGCAAACATTGGAGAGTCTTGAGGCAAACAATAACAATCCACCAGAGCCGACTTAGCTTGCTAATACACGCATTGTGTCAAAATGGGCCCATCATAATAAACAAAAAACTTTTAATATAAAACCGCTGCAGTTTTCAATCCAGCTATAATTAAGGAGTTGAAAAGACAAAAGAGGGAGGATGGCCAAGGTCTGATCATCGTATCATCTGATTATCTCCACAACAAAGAGCAACAATGACGTTTATATTCTCTGACCTAAGAACATGCTGGAGAGTCGCCACCCCTTCGATTTAAATAGCCACGATACACAGGAGCTCTGCTTTTTATCTTGTTCTTTTTCTTCTCTGTCTTTTACAATGTTGGCAAAACAGTCCAAGTAGCAAGCAGTGATCAAAAAACAGAGGGACATAAACAGGTGCATTTTGAAAAAAATTAACAATAAAAGAACACTTGGCACAGGTAGATCTTCTTGATTCAAAGGGTCAATCCCAAGTCTCTTATGAGGGCTCCCGGCTCGAACCAGAAGCCGTTCTGGCCCTCCTTCGTAAAGGCCGTCTAAAACGCTCTCATTCCTGCCCCGAGGAGCGAGAAGCTACGATAGAGGAGGGAGTTTTGAGGAGCTATGAGCGAGGAAACACGGGAGCCGCCTCCCAGGAAGCCGGGAAGCTAAAGCTATTGCTAACCCGTCACATACACACGTGACAATTCAGAGGAGAGGACATCTCATCCTTCTAAACACCTCTTCCTTGTTTCCTCTCTCCTCCCATGATTCCCTCGTTCCCAGTTACTACAGCGTGTAGTACCGTACAAGGAGTGGAAGTTATTGCTAATTCATTTATTTCATTTACTCGATCGTGTGGATGCGCCAACAGTGTTGTTGTCATTACTTATAATTCCTCATGACGGCAACAGAAACCACACACTATAGCATCAATTCCATTTGAAATAACCATTAATGAATGTGACGATGTTTTAAATTATGACTTGAGATGTTTTCATGCAGCCTTAAATCTGACGCATACAGTACAGCATCTGGCTGTCACCATGACAACCAGTGCCTCACCCTATAGTTTCAAAGGCGGCCGTCCTAAAAGAAGACCCATGCACTTGGCTTTCTTGATGTGGTGGACGACATGTTCTCTAACCACAACCCTGTGTGTGTGTGTGTGTGTGTGTGTATGTGTGTGTGTGTGTGTGTGTGTGTGTGTGTGTGTGTGTGTGTGTGTGTGTGTGTGTGTTCTTGCGTGCGTGTAAGCTTTTATGGAAAGGCCAAGCGGTTGTCTTGGATGTGAATGCCGGTGGCAGCTTGTCTGCTCTATTCTCTTCACCTTGTCACCACACGTCTTTCATCCCTCTCTCTCTCTCTCTCGCTCTCTCTCGCGCTCTCTCTCTTTGTCTGTTTGTCAAATCCTTTCTCGTTCTACATCTTTTCTTTGGTTGTTCCAGGGTGGCGGTCTGCCCTCTATTTCACCTCTCTCTCTATAAGAGCATTTGGGTAGTCTGTCTCACACGCACACACACACACGCACACGCACACACACACACACGCACACACGCGCACACACACACACACACCACGCCAGCTCTGCAAGTTAAATTATCCCCTTCTCTCACTATCACACTCCTCATTGGGTTATGTTTACAATTTAGAGAATTACTTATGTTTCTTCTCAACTTGTTTTATGGAATCATGTTATACGTTGTTTCTTCCGAGATGGCCACATTTTAGACCGATATTTGAATTGATTGACTGATTCACTCGCTCGATCCACCTGGTTTCACACAGAGCTCACTGCTGCTCGTTCCTTCATCCTGAGAGATGGCGATGGGTTCAGAGATGCCATTTACTCCTTCATTTATAACAGCCCCTGCTCAACTTAAACGACTGAGAGGAGAAACGTATTGGGCTGAGCCGTCAGGGGTGGAAATGACTGCATTTATCTACATACAAGGTCTGCTGTAGCAAAAGAGAGAGAAAGGGGGAAATAAGAGAGAGAATACACATTAGAAAAAGCCAAGGAGCCTAACTAGAGGCTGTGGTGCTCAGTACAGATGGGAAATAAAACTGTTGCACTGCTGAGGAAAAACAACTGTCAAATATTTGCATTTAAAGCCTCTTCTATTCTCCATTTCTCTGCAGAAATGATTCTCTCGGTATTTATCTCAGCGCATTAGCTTATATCTCTCTCATATTCCCTCACCCCTTTACCTCCTCATGCTCTCTCTTCCTGTCTTCATTTGTCTTTTACCAGACGCATTCTGTTCTCACAGACATCACATGGGAGATATAACTGACTGCAGAAGTCACCGTGTGGGGCTGAAACGATTAAATGATGATTGCAATGCAATTCTGTGTCTCGTTTGTGTGTGTGTGTGTGTGTGTGTGTGTGTGTGTGTGTGTGTGTGTGTGTGTGTGTGTGTGGTGTGATTTATGATTTGCTCTAATTTATTTATGTAGAAGTAAATGGAGCAACACAACCAGAAAACTATGATAGCTTTCTCCATTTTGGACTCCTCAGCTCATCTCCCCATTCCTCCTGTCAAAAGGCTTGTTGTGGGCTACTGAAGGAAAAAGGGCCGTGGAAATGTACAATATGCTGAATTCACCTAACCTGACGGGTCAGATGGTTTGTTTCCAAGGACTCACCTGAGAAGCCATCATTGGAAACGGTGTGGCAAAGGGGAGGCACTTTCAAAAAAGTACCAGGCAGGGGAATGGATGAACCATCTGTCTATCACGTCCGTAATTGTAGTTATGAAGGAACAGTTACGGCCGTCACACACACTTAAACTACGCCCGTAGCTGCTAGTAGTTCTCACTGGACTCGGTCTGCTGTTGTTCTGACACAAACGTACTTAAAGTCTGTGATATGTCAATTTACCACGAGATCCCAGGTGATTCCACCCCCCCCTCACTGAGTTTTACCCGGCCTTGGTTAGCAACTGGCCTTCGTTTGTTTGTCACAGAGATAATTTACTTGTTGTACAGCACCAGGACAAGAAAGCGGGAGGGATGACTCTCGCCGTCCTGTTGAGACTGCCACGCCCTCTCCACTGACCTCACCTTGTTAAACCTAAAGACTTCTTTGCTCCTCTACTCCCCTCCCGTTACATTTATCAATATGTCTCACTGCTTGATAACATCAGATTCACAGATCGATACCCAACTCTGTTGTATCAAATTATAACTCTGCGTTATCAATACCCAGGAGTGTGTATATTCAGTTAGAAAGAAGGGCAGATCAATAGCCAGAAGCTACTGCAACCAACCCTGAAGCCTTCCCAATGCCAGCCGCCGTCCTGAAAAATGATAACACACACCGATCAATAGGTTGTGCTGACTGACAGACTGTAATGTTACAGTTTTTATTCAACACACAGTGTCATTTTGATGTCAAATAAATGAAACGTCCCATATTGTACAAATTTTGGGGTATTTTGGGTTTCCAGTAGGACATGTTTTCATGCTTTAATGTTAAAAAAACGCATTATTTTTCTCCTGCTGTCTGTCTGAACATACATATTATAGTATGCATATTTACCGCACGAGCGAACCCACCAACGGCTATAGCGAGCTGCTACCACTGACGTCTATGATCATTTTTGTACACAGTCTTGCACTTGCACACATTATTTGTTGTTTTCAAAATGTTCTTTGGCACCAAAATCTAATCTTTTATGGTCACAATTCATCTCACAGCTGGTTGGCTTGGTTCCAGGCCTAAAACTCTCCATATAGGCATTTAAGAAAATGTCAATAGAGATGTTGAAGGGTGAAAATCACGTCTGGAACCAGAGCCATTCAGTAGGTAGGCGGTCACTGTTGAGCTCTATTGCAGCAAGGGAATGACTGTAACAGCACTGTAACGGCACTTTCAACCTATATACAGTATAGTTGTAAAGTCACAACCATACGGAAGTCCTGGCAGCTTGTCTAAAGGCCCAGTTTCTGAATACGGACTGTGTGCATTTGTCTGTGGATTGAGCACTTTTATACTGTCCTTGGTATTTGTATAGCACCTCAACCTGCTCTGTTATTTAAAAGACATGGCAAGGCTCACTTTTCACAATATGGGACCTTAAATACGTTAAAAACCAGTGGGAATTTTTGTCATCCGATCTGGTCTACAACACACAGGAATGAAAAGAACTCATCCCTGGTATGTACAGTTAACGGCTGAGCAGAAAATAGAGAGGGCATGGCAAAGCTGCACCCCTTACCTGGCTCACCCCAGGTAGACCAAGAAATACAGGTTATTGTCCTTTTACAACTTTAAGATTTGCCATCAGGTTAAAAATCCCAACGCTGACAGAGAACAAGCTGAAAAGGAAAATACTCCAAGCAGTGGAAGGATCTTAGAAAAACCTCCTCTGAAGGAGAAAGTCCTTGAAAGTGGAGCAAGCTTTCAGTTTAAGCCGAGCGCCTGCTGTGATGTCCGTCGTCACTCAGAGAGATGGCTTCACGTTCCTCTCGACTGAATTAATTATTAAGACTCAGAAACAGTTTCTTTCCACAAGCCGTCACTCTGATGATCAGCTGACTTCTTTATCACAGTAACAGGTTCAATTCTGCGCAAAAACCCAGCAACACTGTCTCTAATCAGTCTGTTTACTGGTTCCACTTATCATTCATTCATCATTCCCATTCTCTTTTTTCAGAGCAGTTCATACCGGTCATATTGTAATATAATACTTATGTAATAATACTATTTATGCCAGCACCCTTTCCACTATGCTCCATAATAAAATAATAATAATTGTCATAGTTATAATTTACCTCTGCATAATTTGCACTCTTCATTGCACTATTGCCTCAACCTGTCTGTATTGTTTCTGTTTATAGTGTGTCTATATTATAAGTGCATTGTGAGCATTGATGATCCAAAGCAAAATTCCTCAAATGTGTCCTCATACCTGGCAAATAAAGTTGATTTTGATTCTGATTATGGAAAATACTGTCTTATAAATATAAATACACAGCGTGCTCAATACCAGGTTCCAGACACTGTTTTCTTAGTTAAGAAGGTCCAGAGGGTCGGCGGGAAACTGGACTGGAAAAGAGGACAACTGTCAATTTCTGATACTGATACTGACACACACCCTCACACACGCTTTAACTGAGAAGTTGTTTCAATGCTTTGACAGTTGACCGCATAATCTTTCTGAAAGTCTATAGGTTGTGGCAGATTCATTTGGAGAGTCTGTGTTACCGCTTAACAATATTACACCTCGTATTTTAACCAAAACTTTACAAGGACACTGTGTCTTATGTTTACAGTGATAGACAAGAAAACTCAGCTGTTACCATCCTGCCAATCATTTTCATAACAGAGAAAGAGTGGAAATTTTATAAATTCTAGTAAAATATCAAAGGAGTTAAACTCAACTTGACTTTATAGCTGCAACATGATATATGTGGTTTCATTATTAAACTTGGCAAGTTTCAACATTGCTTTTAATATTTAAATTCAACACAATATGTAAGCCAATTGGGCCAATGGGCCCTTGTATCAGTCTATAACACCCAGTAAAAACAAGGAGCACTGTAACTCAAGGCTGGAACAAAAGGGCGGGACGAAGCTCCACCCCTTACCTGACTCACCTGAGCTGAGACAAAGCAAGAAATGCAGGTTGTTGTTCTGCCACTGAGAAGAGACACAGACACTGAGAGCCGATTAGATTCAGTGCAAAGCCAGGACGTCTACTGGGGGGAAACCACAGCAGGGACACAGTGAGTATGGCTACTTCTAAAAGAAAAGGTACTTTCAGTTCTTAAGTGGAGCGAGTGAAGGGCCTGAAGTTGTGTCTGTGTTTCCATCTTCACTCAGAGAGAAAATGGCTTTCCCATTAGAGGAGGACCTATCCTGTCGTATCTGCTATGATATATTTAAAGATCCATTGGTCCTGTCATGCAGCCACAGCTTCTGCAAAGACTGTCTGAATAGCTGCTGGAAAGATAAACAAATAAAGGAATGTCCAGTTTGTAAGGGAAGCCCCTTAACGAGTGATCCACCTCGTAACTTGGCATTGAAAAACCTGTGTGAGAATTTCTTACTGGAGAGAGATCAGAGAGGTCCGGAGGCTCTCTGCAGTCTGCATTCTGAGAAACTCAAACTCTTCTGTCTGGACCATCAGCAGCCGGTGTGTGTCATCTGCAAAGATTCAAAAACACACAACAGCCACAGATTCAGACCCATCGATGAGGCTGCACAGGATCACAGAGAGGAGCTCCGGGAAGCCCTGAAGCCCTTAAAGAAAAAACTGAAGCTCTGTAAACAAGTTAAAGGAAACTGTGATCAAACAGCAGAACACCTGAAGGTTCAGGCCGGACGCACAAAGAGGAAGATTAAGGAGCAGTTTAAAAAGCTTCACCAGTTTCTAGAAGAGGAAGAGGAGGCCAGGATCTCTGCTCTGAGGAAGGAAGAGAAGCGGAAGAGTCAGAGGATGAAGGAGAAGATGGAGGCTCTGAGCAGAGAGATAGCAGCTCTTTCAGACACAGTCAGAGCCACAGAGGACGAGCTGAGAGCCGAAGACGTCTCGTTCCTGCAGAACTACAGGGCTGCTGTGGACAGAGTCCGGCAGCGCCCCCTGTTGGAGGATCCACAGCTGCTCTCAGGAGCTCTGATAGACGAGGCCAAACACCTGGGCAACCTGGGCTTCAACATCTGGAACAAGATGAAGGACATGGTCTCCTACACTCCTGTGATTCTGGATCCAAACACCGCTCATCCAGAACTCATCCTGTCTGAAGATCTGACCAGCGTGAGTCGCGGAGCGAGACAGAAGCTTCCTGAAAACCCAGAGAGGATTTATTTCTACCCCTCCGTCCTGGGCTCTGAGGGCTTTAACTCCGGGACTCACAGCTGGGACGTTGCAGTTGGACACAGTCCGATCTGGGCAGTGGGAGTATTAGCAAAGTCTGTCCAGAGTAATGTCGACAAACTGTCTGGACTGTTCAGAATCATGTTCTGTGAAGGTGAGTACACAGCAGACTCCGATCATGATCCCCCCACTGTTCTCACTGTCAAGAAGAAGCTCCAGAGAATCAGAGTTCATCTGGACTGGAACAGAGGAAAACTGTCTTTCTCTGATCCTGATACTGACACACACATACACACCTTCACACACACTTTTACTAAGAGGCTGTTTCCATACTTTAACACTGTAAACGCACACCCACTGAAGATATTACAAATTCCTGTCGTTTAGACAGGCGTTTCGGGACTTTTCTAGACTCAAAGTACATGTATCAGTGTGAACAGTGCCTCACTTGACCCTGTCTCACTCACAGCAGCACATCTGATGCTGGATTGTTTTCCAAAAATGTACAGTTGGCAGTTTGACCTGTGAAACCAGTTGCCAAACTCTGGCATCAAACTTGTATGCTTTTTATGAAATGTGTACGCTCATCCAGTCAACCGAAAGTTGAAGTTCCCTGTGAGTTATTCTGACCAAATAATTGTGGTGAGGTTGTTTTTTTCCTTTTCTGAGGTTCAAGAATGACCTTTCAGTTACAAGAAGTCCATCATCAAACATGATTAGCAGATGAAGATTGTGTGATATGATTGAAAGCTCCTGAAGAGTTACTAAATGGACTTTTCGGTAAGAATTACTATACGTAAAGGTCGTTGGTATTTTCCTCTACTCTTATAAGCTGATATGAAACTGTTCTTGGACTTTACTGCACTCTTGAATGATTTATGAATGATTTAAGTGATTAATTTGGGTTAGTTTGACAGATTGTAGAGCTTTAGATTAAAACTGGGATATTCCTTCCAATATTTCTGATCAATGATTTATTGTGTTATAAGTTGTTATCTTAACATTAACCTAAAGATGTAAACTAGCCACTGGCTATACTTTTGTATATTTACATACATGTTTATCAATATGCACTGTCTATATTTTAAATAAATACATCTCAAATCAAACACGCTGACTTTCCCTACATGCAATGTTTCTGTATGTGACAGTTGGAGAACTTAGATGGACTCCAAACTCTCCTGGTTTTAGCATAAGGACAAAAGATGTACTAAAAAACACAAGTTCAAGGAATGTACAAACTTGGTCTGTTTATTGTCTGCATTGTGTGCAGCCAAGGGCGTTACATTGGGTTCAACATTGGGGGGGGGGGGGTTGAGATCTCCACTTTTGAGCAACAAATTAAGGTGCAAATGTCTCTGTTTAAAGAGACACTATATGTATTTACTACTATTTATAAAGACGGGGGGGTTGATGCACTGCCTAGTTTTGATTATTGGGGGTGTTTAACGCATATGCGTCTCGTACTTACTGTATGTGAATGGTCCACGGTTTATGTATGCTGGGTTATGCAATTGGATGATTCCCACATGGGAAAGGTGGCTCAGTAACACTAAAAATTAATTACAGAAAGTCATAAAGAACACAGGTTCCTGGTGTGTAATAAAATACCTTATGTGCAAATCCAACAAATGTGGGCTAACTGTCTGAACATGAAGCCTCTCACTTCTGATTCTGTTCTAGAGAGAAGTAAGCATGAGCGACAAAACCAAGGTGTTTTGTGATGCTTTGTTCACCTCTCCTTGGCTGCTCATCCCTGTCAGGTTGCATTATGGGTAGCAGGTCAGCCGTTGAAGGTTGACGGTGGCCTGCAGAGAGCATCAGGTTCAGTCTGTTGGTAGCTCGGGAGATTTAACCCGCAGCTGTAATCACTACCGACATCGACGGCAGCTTCCTGCTGCCTCCCGCTGTGTGCCTGAGCGTGTGAATGGGACGGTTCCCACCAATCACATTCCCGGTTCTCCCCTAGACAGAGACGGCAAAAGTACTCACTTCCCACTCTTAAGTAGAAGGACAGATACTTGTGTTAAAATATACTCTGGTGAAAGTAGAAGTACTGTTTTTACTTCTTTACTCAGGTAAAAGTAAAAAAGTACAGGCTTGGAAATGACAACCATTTTTTATGCAAAGCTACCTGGACCACACACGTGTTAGAGTGCAAGCTGAGAAACTTCAATGGCAAAAAGGCTCTTTATATGCCATGGCCTATATTTTAAATGGATGTCTTCAAATAGCCCTAAAACAACACATACATGATTATTGTGACAGAGACTGGGACTCCAGGTTAATGAGATTCTCACTGAGTAGCAAGATATGAACTCAGTTGTGATTCTGTGAGATTTCAAACATGAGACCTCTAACTCAGTCTGAGAGGTTTGAGACACTAAAAAGTCGATTATTTACACTAATGTACAGTATATGCACATCCAATTAGATCGAATTTTGTATCGATGACGCAAAAACAAGCCAATTTTGCAAAATGTAAGGAGCAGAAAGTACCAATTTTTGTGTTCAAAATGTAAGTAGTAAAAGTAAAAATAAATCGTAAAGTAAAAATATCTCAAAAATCTACTTCCAATAATAAAGTATCTTGTTACTTCCCATCTCTGCCCATGGGGCATCACAACAACATACATTTGGGGTTTCAGAGATGATTTACAGCATCAGGTGAAGAAACATTTCTACAAGCTATTTTCATGTCTAGTTCTTCAAAAAGCATAACATGAGCACAATAAGGTCTCATGCTTCTTCATACATTCCCCCACCTAAATAAAACATGCTCTGTTTATTAGAAAATGAACAAAATACACAAGAGAACAAAGAAAAAAAAAACCTCCACAACGGTGACTCCCTTCTCGTCTCACCCCCACCCTGTACACCCTGAACCCTCCCCACCATCTTCTCCTCCCTGCTCTCGTCGCCCAAACCCCCCCCCCACACACACACACACACACACACACACACACGAAGTTCATCTTACAGCCGGGGTTGATCATTGAGAGATGTCACGGGAGGTGGAAAAGACGGTTCCATGCTCGCTCTACTTGTCTGAATTAGGAATCGAGCGAGGTCTTGAATAATGACCTGCTTATGATCTTCAAGGCTGCGGTGTGGCAAACAGGCCGCCGTCATCAGCGCTCATTAATAAACGGATTGATCTGGCGTGCTGCGCCACATTCAAGGTCTCAGGACTCTGCAGAGACACGTGCAAGGTCGCTGGTATGAAGAATGGTGTGTTGACAATAATCCTGTATGTGTGTGTGTAGAAAGTGCAAGTGTGCATACATTGTTTTTAGGTAGCACACACATTCCTCACGTATGACTACGATAACGTTGGTATGTGTAGAATGTAAACCATTTCCACAAAAACCTTTTTGGTGTCAAAGTTTGCAGCCAAAGGGGAGATGAAAGACACTCACCACTTTACCATCTGTGCATTCAGGGGTTAACAATCCGTAAATGTATTTAATCTTTCCTATCAATGCAGCCACTGGCTCCAGGGTGTCGTTATTTTTTTACAGTAGACTTCATGCGATTATGACCAAACCAACAAGAAGTGAAAGGAATGAACAGAGGAGGCGCCCAGGTAGCACAGTTGGTCGTCTTAAGACACATTTTTATTCTTTGGCTTTTAACTCCATGTGAGTTGTGTGGTCCTCTGATGTCTCTTATTGTTTTACTGTATTTTAGTATTTATTCATTTTACCTATTTTTAATTTTTTTTAACCCGATGCTCTTATTTTGTTTTTACAATATTTTACAATAACTGTTTTGTACAGTTTTACAAACTTTGGGTTTGTAAAATGTGCTATACAAATAAAGTGGATTGGATTGGATTGGTAGGGCAGGCGCCAATTTATAGAGGTCTACTCCTTGACACAGCAGCCGAGGGTTCGACTCTGACCTGTGGTACTTTGATGCATGTCATGCACCCTCTCTCAAAAGGTTAACTTTGATTTCAATCACACTGATCCAGCCTGCATTGAATCCATAATTGATTCTAAATAAGACAACCAGCACAATTATTAAAGCTTTTTTACAAATATTCCAAATACATCAATATATTGTTGAAGCTGCATGACTTCCGGCCTACGTGCCGCAAAACTATAACACAAGTCGAGCTCTTCAGCCATAAAAACAGGTTTGTTATTTTAGAGAGACTTTTATGGGTTTGCCTGAGCGGAGATGAGAGGAGAGTGAAACTTGAAAAGAGCCTGTGAGATGTGGGGGAAAGAAAATTATACATAAGATATATAATGCATCAGTAGAAGGCTAATGATGTTGGTCTTTGATCCAAATGACGGAGACAAAACAACACAGTGCAACTTCAAACAAAGGACACCACTGAGGGTTCAGTGGCAGCGACGGATCTGGCCTCAGAGGATTACAGTACATTTGGTGCTTGTGCCCCATAATGTGAATTGGAAATGAAAGTCATTTTGCAGTTCTTTTTATGCTTGTTCACCAGGATCCAGAGGGAGACATTTCAGTCCAGATGAAAAGTCAGTCAGACATTTACAGCATTTATCCATCCGCACAGAAGCAAACAAACAGCATTAGGTACAGACACATACATATTGTATGACCAACAACATTTACGGCTGTTGCTGTGTCGCCAAATGCAGTGTTGCTGTTGTTTGTAATTAAGAAATTAACATTTAGATTGCAAATATTGGTCGATTTCTCAAAAATAATGCACCTTTAACCAATTAAAACCAGGCATGGCAACCTGGTCAGCATCCCCGATGAGAGGAGTCTTCTCTTGGCAGGCCCTTTGGTGACATACTGTACTGTTGGCACTGATCACTGATGTCCCAACAGAGCCTAAACCCCCCCCCCCCGGCGGCCAAATGATGCATGTTACTCCCTCAGCCTGTTAATCTGCACACACCAGTATAATTAATGCATCAGATCCCACAGACTTGTAACGCAAATGCATTTGGTTGTGATTAAAAAGCAGTAAAAACCCTAAAACTCCATTAATAAATCTGAAAACCAACCAACTCAAGGCACAAATGACAAATACCAAGAATAGAATGCCAAAAAATAATAACTATGTAAAGTGTATTTTCAGTTTAATTCTATTCAATTTTATTTATAATGCGCCAAATCGCAACAACAGTTATCGCACAGCGCTTTTCACAAAAGAGCCCGTCTGGACCGTACTCTGTGATGTTGTTCACACAAACCCAACAATTATGTGACGCCTACATTTTACTTTCAAATCAAATACAAATACAACCTGGTGAGTAAATTGCCCCTCTTCTGGTCCTCAACACAAGAAGAAAAACAACTCATCCCTGGTATGTACAGCTAACAGCTGATCAAGAAATAGAAGGGCCATGACAAAGCTGCACCCCTCATCTGGTTCACCCTGTAAACCAAGAAATACATTGCTGTTTCACTATAAAAGGTAAAGCATGGTCACAATACGATTCACCATCAGATTGACATCCCAACACTGACAGAGAAGAAGCAGAGGAGGGAATCCTCCAAGCGGGGGGTAGGATCCTAGGTTGCTTTCACACCTGAGCAGCTGGGTCTGTTTAACCAAATCCTTTAACGCCCATCTAAAACAAACCTCAAGAACAGCCTTTTTTCATCTTCATAACATTGCAAAAATTAGGAACATCCTGTCTCAAAACGATGCTGAGAAAAAAAGAAGAAAACAGGGAAAAGATGCAGCGCATGTTCTGACAAGAACTAAGAAAAGAGATCCTATTGCTCCTGTATTAGCGTCTCTGCATTGGCTTCCTGTAATTTAAAATCCTTCTTCTGACCTCCAAACCTCTAAATGGTCAAGCACCATCCTATCTCTAAGAGCTCTTAGTGCCTTATGTCCCACTAGAGCACCACGCTCCCAGAATCCACAGCTGCTTGTGGTTCCTAGAGTCTCTAAGACTAGAATGGGAGCCAAAGCCTCCAGCTATCAGGCTCCTCTCCTGTGGAACCAGCTCCCGGTCTGGGTCTGGGGGGGAAGAAACCGTCACCACATTTAAGAAAAATCTGAAAATGGTGATGGGGGGGGGGAAGAGTGTGGGGGGGGGGTCTCCTCCTGAAGTCCAGGATCATCGCCACAGTTTTGAGTGTGTTTGGAGTCAGAGCCACAGAGGACGAGCTGCAGAACTACAGGGCTGCAGTGGAAAGAGTCCAGCAGCGCCCCCTGCTGGAGGATCCACAGCTGCAATCAGGAGCTCTGATAGACGAGGCCAAACACCTGGGCAACCTGGGCTTCAACATCTGGAACAAGATGAAGGACATGGTCCCCTACAGTTGTGTGATTCTTCCTGACAATCCTGAAAGGTTTATTGTGACCCGGCTGTCCTGGGCTCAAAGAGTTCTAACTCTCACAGCTGGGGTTGTAAGGTTAGAAATGGAAATCACTGGTCCTCCAGTCCAGCTGAGCGAGGCTACTCAGAAATCCATTTTTACATTTTTCTAGGAGTTTTTATGAAACAAAGAATCTAAATAGTTAGTTTTTTTATCTGTATGTCCTCAGGTTTTTGACACAAAGCCAGTATCTTTATATGAATGAAATGGATTGAAATGAAATTAAATGAAAAAATACTTCAATCATTATATATTTACTGCTGATAGTGATATTATGAATCTTAATAATCAACATTATAATACATTTTTAGATGTTATTTTCTTTACATAATTACATAATATGAACAAACATTGCAATAAATATCTCTTAAAGCTTGAAATTTAACAACTGTGACCAAGTCATAGACTTAGCAGCAGCAGTGGAAGAAGTATTCAAATCCCTAAAGTGACTTCATTGTCTCATCTTGATTATCTTGATAACGATAACGTGTCTGGACTTCCTGTTTAATATCAGAAAGGTTTCATACTGGAGTTATTTCTTTCAGCCTCGACAGAATGAAAAACTTCAGAAGAAAGATTTTCAAAATTGAAAGAGGATAGAGACAGGACTGCAAATAGGAATAGGAAATAAGCTTAAAACCAACTGTACATTTTGTACATATTTCTCATAAAACCCACAAACAACTGGTGTAATCACAGCAGCAGATTTCCTGATTTTTAGTCGCCAATACGGTTAAATCTCTGAACACTACGGTGGCCGAGAAGGGTCACAACACATGAAAACGCCACAAAAACTACAGTACATATTCAGAAAACACCTTCATTGATTGTTTCCCAATTTGCTCGTGCTGTGAATATTTGCAGCGTATGTTATGTGAAATCGTTTTTTCTGAATTTGGAGATGTTTTCTTTATATGCAGATGTTATGTCATTTGTAACGCACGTCACGTGAAACCAATGTTATTTTCTGAACCTGGAGGTGTTATATGAATATGTAATTGTTGTGGCCTTTGCATGTTTTGGGACCATCTTGGGCCACCGTAGAAAACACTGAATCCTACATTTCCCATAATGCAACTTGATAGCGTCTTTAATTAGACTCTCTGTGTGTGTTAAAGCTTAAGTTTTTGGTAGTACTAAACACTCGTTAAATTCAAGTCGTTGCCAAATGAGATGCTAGAAAGCTAATTAAGCCTATCAGCTCCACACAACTCTCTCTGTATGTCTCAGTAGGACTACGTCCAGAAGATTTTTTTAATCCTTTGTGTCCTCCATGGCTACTAGCAGCTGCGTGGAGGAGGAGTGGGGGGGGAGCGCGACCACAGATCAAGAGTTGTATTACGTGGACCTGCCGACAGCATTGTTGTCATTCCTTAGAATTCCTCATGGGGCGACAGAAACTATTCACTATGGTTTTAACATCTTTCAAACTCCACACCTTCGGCTGGTAAAGCAGACTTTCTGTTTTACGTTCGTAGTCTTCAGAGTGAAGCTGAGATCGCCCTGCTGTGATTTCCTCATCCAGAGGCACAGGGGACATCATCCAACTGTTTTCTGAATGGGATAAACCATAAGCACCAAACTCATTAAGCGTCAAATGAGTCCTGTGAAACTTCAAGATTTGAAAAAGAAGAGACGAGACGAGATGTGAATGTGGCCAGTAGATATTATTCTCTTAAAAAAAAAAAAAAAAAAACTTCATTACAAGATTTGACTTCACTCATTCAGACACAGTCAGTTTTCTAAATACTGCTCATCACTTAATGCATAACACAACAGGGATCCACAGTCCAGAGTGTCTGGACTGACAGACATCCAGGGGTGTAGTCTATGTGAAATGCAGGTTTACGGCATATACCCACCAGGAAAGGTCAAGAGTTTCCATATACTCACTCACAATAGCACAAGGATACGTAACATTTTTGTACGTGCAAAACATGCTAAATGATTGCATGTTTATCACCGCTTCGTCTAGACCGTCGGAGAAAGTGATAAAAAACATTGGCAAAAATGTCGGGGAAAGTAACAAAAAGGTTGCATAAAGTGATGAAAAAAAGCAACAAAAAGAGCAACAAAAGTGTTGCAAAAGACGAACAAAGCATTAAAAAAAAAAAAAGTTACATTTTAAATGTTAACCCAGAAAAAGAAGAAGTTGCATGATCGACGGGAAGACAACACAAGGGTTAATCTCTCCTGGCCTTTAATATTAGTCCTTTTCTCATCTACGATGGCTAAACGATGACATTGAAAGCTAATTTTTTGAATGTGAGATCAACCAACCAATCAAAAGCTTCCGCACACCTTCTGATGGAGCGTGTGGTGAAACAGTTTAAGGTCTTTAAGCCAACACAACAGTACCAGGAAGGGAACTCGTGGGTCTTCATGATGGAAGGTGGAAACCTGCTAAAAGTTAAGTATGTTAGCATCCAATAGTTGCAGGTTGACATGCTAGCTGTAGCTAACTGATGTGAAGCTGAGCTGAGTTTGACGAGTCTGAAATGTCCTAAAATGGCCACCATACAGATGAGACATATTTTTATTTTAGGGCAGGGGAGAATATTATCTTAAACTCATATATAAACGAACAGAAAACTTGTCTTTGCATTGTTCTTCCCTCAAACGATGTTTCCGGGTGCGTAATGGACCAGATTCTATCATTTAATTTAAAGATTGAAATGCATCGAGCTTCTCCGAACATATTTTTGGACAATGAGATCAGAATGAAAAAAATTAAAATCAGTGGAAATAAATCCCCCGTATTTCATTACAAACCATTTTAAACCCTCCACCTAAACAGTTCCACTGGTAGGAACCGGTTCTGGATGCCCAACCCTAGTAACCCCACCCTGTACATCACCCGTGCATCGCTGCAGCAAGGTGACAAGTTAAACCGGAGGTCAGCAAAAAAAAAACATGATCTTCAGCCGGTGTTAAGATTACTTTCAGAAACATTTAAAAATAAAAGAAGACAAAATATGTTAATCCAAAGTATAGAACCTCCCAGATGAAGTCTGACTCAGAGATCTGTAAATAGACTGGAGAAAGTGTAGTTTATTAGAAAAGACTCGCTGTACTTCGTTCACTTTCCACACAGCAGTAACCAGTTTGGCATTAAACCGCAGTTTTCATGATAAAGAGATCGTAACGACAAACCTGTTAAGTTCACCGTGGCAACGAGACATACTCGGCACCTACTCCGTAAAGGATTAAAGCTGCGCTAATCAATATCTTCATATACAAACTGATCAAATTACATTCATAGAGTGGGCACAGACATGGATCCAATGGGATGATGATCCCATGACTGCTGTGGGTGTAAATAATCAACTCAAGAGTAGAGCCCGAACGATAAATCGGCGGCCAACATTCTCGGCCAATATTAGGCATTTCCCGATCTATCAGTATCGGCATTTATAATGGCCGATAAAAAATATTATATAAATACAAATAAAATAAAAACGGACGGTCAACCATGTTGTGAGTGTTGGTGTTGCATAGTTTGTCCACCAGAGGGCGCTCTACAACGTCTTTGTTGGCAACACTGCTGATTTTTTTGTTATTGTGTTTATTTAAAAGGAATTTTTAAGTTTCATATCTTCAGTTGGTATTTTTATACATCTTATTTAAAAGAACTTTAATGTGTTTTGATGGTCGTCTGTTCTGTTGCAACAATTAAACAAATTATTGTCATATTATTTTACTGAAAAATCATAAATAACTATAAATAACTAATGATAGGGAAATCTATTTGTTTTGCGTTTCTGGATCTGGAATATCGGATAAAAGATCCTTCAGCGGTCGGGCTCTACCCAAGATGCCATTAAGTAATAATGAATTGATGCGGCTTTAACTATAACCATTAACTGCATATAGTTAAAAATGTTGGATCAGAAATCTCCGTCTCGTCAGTCGTGATTCCAGAGGAACACGTAGGTGTCGGCTGATCCTTCAGTGCCAGTTCGTTGTAGTTGTCCAGGAAATGTAAATGCATAGTGACTCTAATCAGCAGTGTTCATATTGCTCTTTAACCCCCTCTCCCCAAATATACTTCACCCTAGTCCCTCCACCATCTGACGGACAACTCGCCCACTTCAGCGCCCTCCCTCGTCCTTTCTCTAATGAAGCAGTGAGACAAAGAGACATTCCCAATGTTTTACCTGCAGAGGTGTACGGGCCAGGCTGCTGTTTGACAGCTCATGTTTACACCATCGTCTCCGGCTGATGGACGGTGCAGCCAAGCAGGGGTAAAAAGGAGTCCAAATAACTTCCTCCTCCTCTTCCTTTCCTCCACCCGTCTGTTCGTCCCTCTCTCTCTCTCTTTCTCTCTCTCTCTCTGGCACAGTTTTTTGGTGGAGTTTGTGCAAAAGGCGCTAGGATTCTTCTCCTCCGCCCGACGCTACATGATGATTCGCGGCTCGGGGACCGACTCGTTGATGGATTTGTGAGGCAGCACGTTGGCGCCGTTCAGGTACAGCTCGTCGTTCACGATCACATCCTCGCCCAACACCGTAACGTTCTCCATACGAACCTGGCGACGCAGATGAACACAGGTCATCATCACGCCCAACAACAATCATAACAATCTACATTTCATACAATATCAAAGTCAAAGTCAAAGTCAAAGTCTGCTTTATTGTCAATTTCTTCACATGTCAAAAAACATTGCGTTTCCCTCTATCCCACGGTGACAAGACATTTATAACAAATTTGGTCCACAGACAAACATAACATTCAAGTAAACAACATAAAAAAGTAAAAATAAGAAGATATATACAATGAGGAAAATAAGAGCAGCGAAATTTGTTTTAAAATGTGCAATTATGCATACTGTCGACAGTCTATGTAATGTGCAAAAAGACAGGCGGTAGCATAGTGGTGCTGGTTATGTAGAGCAGCAGAAATGTGTTCTCAAGTGTTTTCAGGACAACAAAATGTGAATGTGTCAATATGAGACGGGAAAGAGAGAGAAAGAGAGAAAAGCAACACATGGGCAGATAAAAATATAAATATAAAAAAAAACATCAAAGACAATTCTTCTAAGTCTTTAGTCGGGAAGGAAGGGTCTGAACCTGAAAGGTTCCTTAGTCGAATTAATCAAATTGGAGATCAACATTTTGTTAGTAAATCAAAATGCCACTTTGGGTGGCAGTAGCTCAGTCCGTAGGGAGTTGGGTTGGGAACCGGAGGGTCACTGGTTCACGTCCCCGTATGGACCAAAAAGTATGGAGTGTGGATTGGTGGCTGGAGAGATGCCACTTCACTTGGGCATTGCCAGGTGCTGTTGAGCCAGGCACCGGTGACTATCCATCAACATCCATTCCTCTAATTTTAGTCTCAATAATTCCTAATTGCTGTTTTCCAACTCTGACATTAGGAATGATGAGGTTTATTGACCATTAATTCAAAAAATAACTTTAAAACTAATTAACTTATTAACTAAAAGTTAATAAGTTAGTGTTGTGTAGTGTTTAAAACGTAAAAAAAAACATTGAATAAAAAGTGTTGAAAAAAATGGACAAAAACATAAGAAAAAGTCAAAAACATCGATAGAAAACGCCAACAAAAGTGTTGACTTTCAATTTCGACGGGAAGACAACACGAGGGTTAAGACCTGGAACACAACACTTCAGCGACTTCAAGACTTTTGAATTGATTTTGATATTTCAGACCTTTTTAGACTATTATGACCCGTAGAAGCCCTGAGTGATGCATCACCACGTCAATCAGCAGGCGTCCTGTCCACTACTCACCCACTGGCCCACAGAGGAGCTCCACCCCACGATGCAGCTCTCCAGCCAGGAGTGCGATCGGACCCGGGCTCCCTTCAGCACCGTGCAGCGTTTGATCCGCACCCCGTCCTCCACGACCACGCCGGCGCCGATGGTGACGTTCGGCCCGATGGTGCAGTTCTGCCCGATCTGCGCCGTCGGGTCCTGCGGAGGGAAGCGAGGAGGGCGGATTAGAGTTCAGCACGGTTATTTTTGATTGACATGGAGGACCAACGAGCTGAACTCACCACCAGGACGTTGCCTAGGAAACCTGGCCCCGTGAGTAGCCTCTCGGGAGCGTGTTGTCGTACCGACTGAAGGTACATGCACATCCCTGTCAGGAAGTCTTTAGGCTGACCGATGTCCATCCAGAAACCTACAGGCAGACAGGCAGGCAGTAACACAGAGAGAGAGAGACAGAGAGAGACAAACAGACAGAGAAACAGACAGAGACAGCCAGACAGAGAGACAGACAGAGAGAGAGAGAGACAGACAGACAGACAGTAACACAGAGAGAGAGACAGGGAGACAGACAGGCAGGAAAGCAGACAGACAGAGAGAGAGAGAGACAGACAGGCAGACAGTAACACAGAGAGAGAGAGACAGAGAGAGACAAACAGACAGAGAGACAAACAGACAGGGAGACAGACAGGCAGGAAGGCAGACAGACAGAGACAGACAGGCAGACAGTAACACAGAGAGACAGAGAGAGACAAACAAACAGAGAAACAGACAGAGACAGGCAGACAGACAGAAACACACACAGAGAGAGAGAGAGAG
>NC_048410.1:2218867-2222206 GCF_013103735.1 Etheostoma cragini
CAGTAACACAGAGAGAGAGAGAGAGACAGACAGGCAGGAAGGCAGACAGACAGAGACAGACAGGCAGATAGTAACACAGAGAGAGAGAGACAGGGAGACAGACAGGCAGGAAGGCAGACAGACAGAGACAGACAGACAGGCAGACAGTAACACAAAAAAAGAGAGACAGATGGAGAGAGAGAGACAGACAGAGCAGTGAAGTTACCATGAAAGCAGGGACACAAAGGTTTCCTTATGATCTGAAGGTGGGTGCAGGTGAGGTACTGAAGCTAAAGGTCACATGATCAGCAGAGAGTCCCCACCACTGACCCAGTCGTTAAAGGACCAGCGACTGGGACCGGTCCGCCCGCCAGGACTAGAGCATGGGAGGGAGGTTTAACTGCTCAGCTAGGTCTCTCACTGTTTCAGACAACGCTGATCGCTCCCAGAGAGGGATGGGGATCTAGAGATGCACCGACTCATTCCTTCTGCTGATTCTGATCTACACTCGTGGACAAAGACTATCTGGAACCAGTCTTGATCCAGACATGGGGTTTCAGGGGTTTTGTTGGTATTGGTGCTTCTCTACAAACCATGCCTCTCCAGGACTACGTGAGTTTGAGGAAAACTCCAAACACTTACGTCTGGTAGAGGTGTGAGCTGTGGGATCACAATACGTCCCATTAGCATTGTGTTGCTTAGATAAATAAAACAAAAATATGCTTATTTGCTTTCGTGCCCAAAGTTAGACGAGGAGATGTATACCACTTTCATGTTTGTATGCTAAATATGAAGCAATCGCCAGCAACTGGGTAGCTTAGCTTAGCATAAAGACTGGAAACGGGGGAAGATTTACAGGTAAACACCCATAATAAGAGAAATGTGTGTATTGTAGATTTGTGTTGTAGTACTGCAGTAGTAGTAGTAGTATTAGTATTAGTTACCCTGTAGCTCCATGGTGTACAGCTGTCCCTCCTCCGCCATGACAGGAAAGATCTCTTTCTCTATGGACGTTGGTCTCAGCTGCGCGCATGCACACACACAAATACAACGCATCAGTATGTAGAAATATTTATAGTAGTGTGTGTGTGTGTGTGGGTGTGTGTGAGAGAGAGAGAGAGAGAGAGAGAGAGAGAGAGAGACCTGGATCCTGCTGAGCATGCTGGGATTGAAGATGTATATGCCGGCGTTGATCTTGTTTGAGACGAAGACCTGCGGTTTCTCAACGAAGCGATGTATCCTGCCGCTGTCCGCCTCAAACACCACCACGCCGTACTTCGAGGGCTCCTCCACCCGCGTTACCTAGACACACACACAGACACAGACAAACAGACACACACAGACACACACACACACAGACGCTTTTAAGTTTAATTCTGAATAAAACTATCCTCCATTGTCGTTGGTTTCCAGGATTAAATTGTCCGCTGATGGACGTATATCAAAGCTTTCCCCTTGTTTCCCATCTTTCGTCTACAAGAGCTCGAAATTGCCAAAATCTGACTGGACAATCTGTAGCAGTCTTTACTCCGCACCTGGACAGGTCTAATCTTAAAAAGACATGTTTTACAGTCTCCGGCTTTCTCACCACGATGGTGCCCTCCCTGCCGTGGTTGTGGTGGAACTGCAGCAGCTCTTTGAACGGAAAATCACAGATGACGTCCGAGTTGAGGACGAAGAAGGCCTCGTTGTCGGCGTTCAGCAGCTCTCGAGCCAACGCCAGGGGGCCCGCTGCACACAAAACACAAACATGGTAATGTCTAATTTCCATTCATTAGCACAAACTTTCAGTCCTAATCCTAATGGATTGTACTCTACCATACAATGCAACCACACAGCCTGGAAACCTAGCTTGGACTCACAAACACAGGCCTAAAGTGGTTCATGTCCCATCTTCAGGTCAGAAACGCCGCTGGCCAATAGTATGTGAGCATCCCTGTGTGTACTCTGGCTTTGGCCCTGTAGCCCCCATGAAGGAAAATCTCAATGCTACAGCATGCTACTGTATTACGAGCAACAGTGAACTTACGACTGTGAGGGATTTGTCATATAAAGAAAGCAAAGAGCTAATATTCAGTCACTTAAAGGAATAGTTTGGATATTTTGAAGTGGGGTTGTGGGAGCTACTACTCCATAGACAGTGTATTAGCTGGAGGAGGTGGAGGTCAGCACCCGCCCAGTGTGGAGAAGCAGGCAGGAGAACCAGCATGGAAGTTAAAGACGCACCAGCGAGTCTAACACTCCTACTCAGAAAGTGATATTACAAAATTCCCCTTTAAACATTTACTTACCTGTTTTACTCCTATATTACCCCACTATTGTTAACTCATTTCAAGCACCAAAACAATTGAGTGTAGATTTGAGAAATATTTCCGCTTTAGGGCCAAATTATTTCTTTATGCATTGCTCTGGACCAATTTGGGGGGTCACTATGCAGAAAGCTGAGTTTGCTCTCAACATTTTGATGTGAAACACACAGGGATCAGGTTATTAAAACCCCTAAAAGGTACAACTGAAGAAGATGTCTAAAAATGCCATTAGACCTCAGAGGGTTACGCAATGTTCTGCTGTGGAGGGCGCAGCAGCCCCTGTAGATGTATATCAGCCATCTAAAAACGGCCTTAGTAGTATTTTACCTCACAGAACACGGGAGTATCTGGTCTACAGTTACCTGGATCAGTTGGTTTGTTGGTGTTATTGCGTGACTTTGGTGAATCTGAACCAACCCTCAGAAACACCAGAGTCGTACAAAAACGCAAACAACGGACGCGGCGGTAGACCATCAACTCCCCTGTTCTGAAAGGTAAAACTGTTGTTTTTGTCAAAGGAGTCTGGTGGGCCATGTTCTACGTGGATGAATGCAGTTTGCTGTGTGAGCCCGGTCCCCAGGAGGACATCGCTTAGCTTCTGTGTCGGTACTCTCCAAACTGGGAAGGGGCGCGCCAACCACCATCCACCGTAGGTACCAGATTATCGATTAGTACCTCGTACTTCCAAATATCCAAACAGTTGGTTTAAGTGTCTGATTACGCTCTTAGAGTTATTACTCATCATTCTATCATTTTAATGTCAAGTTTTTTTTCCTTTGCTTTTTTAACTTGTGAGGGTTTAACATCTTCCACAACATACAGTACAGTGTGATAGACGTTCACCCCTATCTTGAATGACAGTTACATATTTCTTTCAAGACTCACTATTTTAATTACTGGACACAATAAAAAATGAACTATGTTGTGGTGCATGGAGAGTTTCCTGTCTGCAGTGAAAAGAAACTCACCAGTTCCCAGAGGCTCCTTCTCATGAGACAGAGAGATCCGAATCCCAAGCTGAAGAGGAACAGAGAAACATTCAGGAAACTGC
>NC_048410.1:2222306-2225084 GCF_013103735.1 Etheostoma cragini
AGAAGCATGAAGGCTTTGATCCTGGTTGGGGGTTACGGGACCCGGCTGCGACCCCTCACACTGAGCGTCCCCAAACCGCTGGTGGAGTTCTGCAACAAACCCATCCTGCTGCACCAGGTGGAGGCACTGGTCAAGGTACGGAGGAACAGATGCTGTCCAACCAGTCACAACACGGGGGGGTAGTCGGTCACCTTGTGTGTCTCTCTGTCTCTTTCTCTCTGTCTCTCTGAGTGTCTGTCTGTCTGTCTCTGTCTCTCTCTCTCTCTCTCTCTCTCTTTCTCTCTCTCTCTTTCCCTGTCTTTAAACTTTACTGCTGACATTTATTTTTGAGTTTATTGAAGGTAGTCAGTCACTTTGTGTGTGTGTCTCTCTCTGTGTCTCTCTCTCTGTCTCGCTCTCTCTCACTCTGTCTCTCTCTGTGTGTGTGTGTGTGTCTCTCGCTCTCTGTGTTTGTGTGTGGGTCTTTCTCTCACTCTGTCTCTCTCCTTCCGTCTCTTTGTCTTTCTCCCTTTCTCTCCCTTTCTCTCCCTTTCTGTCTCTCTGTGTCTCTCTCTCTCTCTGTCTCTCTGAGTGTCTGTCCCTCTCTCTCTCTCTCTGTCTCTCTGAGTGTCTGTCTGTCTGTCCTTCTCTCTCTCTCTCTCTCTCTCTCTCTCTCTCTCTCTCTTACTTTCAATTTCATGTTGCTTTATTGGCATGACAAAAAATCCATCTGTTGCCGAAGCATAAGAACAAACATACACATAAATAACAACAAGGAGTAAATAAATCTGATATATTAATACAAGTAAACAGGATAATCATTATATAATTGTAGATACCAAACATATTCTGTGCATGTCCCTCAAAGGGTACGCTGAAACAATAATACTAATACAAATTAATAAAAGAATAGCAAAATCAAATGACATTATATCCAATTCTCTATTTATTTAGCTTGGTATTGTTGCAGGAGAAGACATATTTAGCTTCTTGTCTGCCATGTTTTTTTTATCTTCTCCTAATAAAAAAGGAACGTTTTTGTCCTCTGTGTAGATAGTAAAGCCTGGTAGATGTTTTTTAAATTTTGGAAATATTTGGTTCTTAAGTCTTCATATTTGGGACATAGGACATCAGACATGTAATTCTGATTCAATATCCCGGGGGCAGTGTGGACAGACACGGTCCTCTTTGGTCTCCACACTTTAAAAATGTCGTCCTATTTCAATTCCCAGCTCATGGTCACTGACTCTGTACTTTGTTAAAATTAGTGATCCTTTTGGATTTTTTGTTTTGAGATATTCGACCAATTGGATATCCCTGTTCAGGGACTGATAACAGAGGAGCTTGCGTTGTATTTTATTTTCATGTTACCCTTGTTGTCTCTGTCTTGCAGGCCGGCGTGGACCATGTGATTCTGGCGGTGAGCTACATGTCGGACCTGCTGGAGAGAGAGATGAGAGTCCAGGAGGAGAGAGTACGTACCACAAACCCTCTCACAGCCACTCAGTTCCACAGCGGTGACGCACATCAGCGCCCACGACACGCTGGCTGAATCTCACTTCATCCACGTCTCGTCCGTGCTCCCTCGGTGGGACGGACTCAGACGAGAGGAAGTCATGCGAGGAGAGAGGAAAAGAGGAAATTTGTTTTTTAGAGTCAATGTCAATTTTATTTCTAGAGCAAATTTAAAAACAACAACAGTTGACCAAAGTGCTGAACAGGGTCGATGTCAAATACATAAATAACAAGTGTAAAGCTTACTATTAGATTAGATTAGATTACTACCAAAGTACATCCCAGAGGGATGAGATGTCCTGTTTCTCTGAAGCATCACGTGAGTTAGCAACGGCTTGTCTGTTGCACGGCTTCCTGGAGAGCTGCTCTTGTGTATCCTCGCTCGTAGCTCCTCAGAGGTCCCTCCTAAGAGAAGTGAGATTCAGCCTCTGAATGTTTAAATAGTAATGCACAGCACCAGAGGTAACTTTTTCCCGAAGGGTCAATTCATACAACTCATGTGGTATCATGCGTAGGTGTTATTTATTCTCTGAGATTTGACCTCTGCCGGCATCACATTACAAGAGAGGTGGCTAGAATAATTTATCTCTCAAAGCATCAAACAACACGACATTTAAAATTTTTTCCACAACCTGTCTTTCCAGTGTGGGCCGTGTGTCTCCTGCTGCTTCATCCTGTCTTTACGTCGTCAGGGTCACGGTGCATGTTTCAACACTCTTTCAGTTGTTGTGTGTCATCAACCATTACTTGAGAGTTGGATTTTTAACTCTTTTTTTGGGGGGGGAAATCTGGAGAATCTGACACCCTGGCTGCTTGAATTGTTTATGAACATTTTCAATTCAATTCAATTTATGAGTTATCTCAAGACACTTTACAGATAGAGCAGGTCTAGACCACACTCTGTAATTTACAAAAACCCAACAATTCCAGTAATTCACCCCAGAGCAAGCATTTGAGAAAAATTCTTTTATGGCGAAACCTCGGACACACCCAGGCTGTTGGTAGGCGGTGTCTGATGGTGCCGGGTGGGGGTGTGATGAACAGTGGCAATAACACTTACAATAAAGATAATGGAACTATGACTAGTAATAGTAGTTGTAGTGGTTTTTGGCGTAGCAGGGCTCTGCAGGGCGTTACAGGGTGTAGCAGGACGTAGCAGGACATAGGGCGTAGCAGGACATAGTAGAGCAAAGCAGGGCTCTGCAGGGCGTTGCAGGGTGTAGCAGGACGTAGCAGGACATAGGGCGTAGCAGGGCAATGCAGGACATAGTAGGGCGTAGCAGG
>NC_048410.1:2225184-2229300 GCF_013103735.1 Etheostoma cragini
TAGCCAGTCAGGAGCAGAGTATGAGGGCCCTGACAGTACCTAGGTAAGGACTACTAGCCAGTCAGGAGCAGAGTGTGACAAGCGTACTAGTGTGATCCACTTCAGCCGTAACCTGTAACCTTCTAGGTGTTTCCTGGATTGCTGGGATTAGCTTTACATGAAATCAGACACTCAGCTGTGTGACTCAAATCGTCAAATGGAGTAGTAGTACAATGCAGTACTAGTACATGGCAGTAATAGTACATGGCAGTAGTAGTAGTACATGGCAGTAGTAGTACATGGGAGGCACAGACTGGAGAGGTCACTACCCTCTGGGCGCTTCAACAGATCAGTGTTTGCCCCGGGGATTCCCTTACAGGGTTATCAGTCCACGCAGGGGTGTAGTCTAAGGTACTGTAGTGGGAGCCATATCATGGGGGGGGGGGGGGGGGGGGGGGGGGGGGGGGGGGGTCCTTCCCCAAGGAAGTATTGAGCACTTCCTGTATTCAGACACATGTTTATGCACCAATTACTTCATTTTGCCTATGTGAAGAAGAAGAAAAACATTGATGACAAATCAAAAATCAACCCTCTTGTAGGCGATGTTTTTAAGTTTTTGTCCTTTTTTTTTTTCAATGTTGGTCACGTTTTCAACACTATGTGACACTAATTTAGTAACTTCAGTGTTACAGTTGGAATTTATGGTCAACAAACCTCATTTATAGGAAATTAAACCTAATGATTGAGTTGGAAAAGCAGAAATTAGGAATTATTTAGACTAAAATTAAAGGAATGGATGTTGATGGATAATCACAGACTGGAATATGTCAACATTTACTCAATAATATTCCAAAAAACACTTTGATTTTTTTTTGCAAATGCTATAAAATTTAACAAGACGCCCCAAAATTAATGAAAGCAGAGATCTGTACTTGCCAAAGAGCGTTGTCGTGTTATTGTTGGTCATTAAAAAGAACATTGATGTAGAAAACTGGTCAATTTGACCCGAGGACAACATGAGGGTTTGATGGGTACATGGAAATCCAGGATCTTTCTTAGCGGGTTTACCTGTGTCTCACATAGACTACACCACTGAGTCCATGCTTGTAAGTCTATAAATGTAAAGTCTGTCCACGCGGGGACGTCACAGGACATTAAAAACAGAATCGTTCATTCTTTAGGGAGCATGAATGTTATGTCTCACCACTTATTTATTCTCCAATCTGTGTCTGCTCGTGCAAAGTTCACAGTGTGGCCTGAGAGAGGCGCACAGATTGTTGTAAAACCGGTTGGACCTGTCCTCCAGTGTCTAATGACGTCTGGTCTTAGTGGGTCTGGGGATAAAGGACAAGTTCAACCACTTTGCCCAATTCGATATTTTTTTTGTAGAACTTCTTTAAAACTTTGAGAAACACTGAACTATGTTTGGCTCATCACTAACATCTAGATTAATGTTAGCAACCCAGTGATCAGGGCTTTCTCTAACGTGAAATTGGGACAATATATGAATGAACGCTCGCGTGCTGAAGTGTAAACTGAGTACACGCCCAGGGGTAAATATATATTATAAGGAAATACACTTAATATTGAGATAAATAATTGTATTTCCCTTAAAAGATGCTACAGGAGTTGTAAATACATTCTTTATGTCATGAACTAATGGACAACGGGTAGGCCTAAATCATCAAAAAATATAATAACAAAAAGTTATAGTTTGTCATAACAACAATCTATGATTTTATTTACAAATTCATTCAAATATTGTCACTTATTCAGCTGTTTCTAAAAAAAAAAAAAATCTCCTTGTGACTCTGCCCATAGGATTTGTTAGCAGTTATTTTCAGCAGATTGTTTCGCCTTCCCAAAAGATTTCGAACTATAGTTTTTACAAATTAAAATATAGAGTTATTCCAGTCTCTAAATAACAGATTCGTGCCGATATGTTGTTTTACACGAATGAACTTGCAGTGAGTAAAGCTAACCCGTGTTAGCTCAGCCTAGCTAGCTCACTTGCTGATGACTTGATTTAGATCTTTTAACGCCAAGAAGCCGGTTTACTAGATATCGTCTGGCTCTCGCTTCAGTCTGGGTGAAAGTGAACAAAAAGGATGAAAACTCACAAGGATGTTGTTCACCAAAAGTCTCCAGGAGCTTCCTGAATCACTGAAACTCTGGGAATGACACGTAAGATCGTTCATAGCCGAATCAGTTGTTTGGTTTCCTGTCGAGACGAGCAGAGTCAAGTCGGACAACGCGACACACCACACATCCGGTTTGTGATTTCAAAATAAAAGCACGCGTTTGTTCGTTCAAAGTGCTCATATTACGCTTTGAGGCTTTTCCCCTTTTGCGATTTTATTTATTGTGACATATATCGTTTTTTTGTGCATGTTACAGGTTTCCAGAGTGAAAAAGCCCAAAGTCTCAAACAAAAAATACTGTCTACAATCTTAATTGAAACATGAATTCTAAAACTTTGCCTGACATCTGACGTCCCCCCCATACAAAGATGTAACAGAGGTGCGATGCCTCACTATGCAGCTAAAACCGAGAGCAACACACAGGGTGAAAAGAGGAGCGGCAGCAATGTGTGCATACAATGTGAATATAATAATGTTTTTACATTTTTATTTAAATTTAAGGAAAATTGATGTTTATGCTTTTATTTTTAAGGCCAAATCACCTGGTTTCCGATCTGGCTGGCTGACTCTGGGTAACTTGATGGACTGCCTCCCACTGCTGTCACTGACACGGGGATGTTAAAATCAGCCGGAACTATAACTAAAGAAACACAAATATCCATAAACTATACAAAATAACGTTAGGGATGTTTACTTACTTTCAATTGATGAAAAATAAGTCAAGTCGTCACGGGTGTCCCACCTATTCAGTAACCTTTATTTAAACTTTTCTCTACAACCCTAACACATTTAACAATGGTATGTCCCACATATTCCGGTCCCGCCCCTTTTCCTACTTCTGACCAATCAGAGAAAAACAGCGTGGCGACGGAAGGCGGACGATGCACTGCGTTCCACGATTTGACAGCGTGACAGGTGACGGGATGATTCATACCGTATCGATGGGAACGATCGTCTAGTAAATGTAAATTTTAGATTATATATCTATTGCGGATTTGAAAATAATCCCAATTTTTTATGTATTATCTCATAGCAACTGCATCTGTAATTTAGTAATTTCCAACATTACCACTATTTGTTATTCTAAGACAGGAATGGGCTTCCACGGGACTATGAGATGTGGTCCAAGTGAATGTTTTGTTCTATGAGAGAATAAATTGATCAAAAAACAGTCACCAAAACAATTAAAGCACCTTGCTCGTCAGTCACCGTATCCATGGAGACACTCATCTCAAGAATGTGACTGATGCTGTAGACCCAAAACTTTATTTAAAAAGAGAAAAAAAACTACAAGAACCACTGAAAGACTTGTTTGGCCAATATGCAAATTGGCCTAATAAATATCTTTGTTAAAATGTTAATAAATATATGTTAACAATGTTATTGGATATGGACGTCTAAGCAGACTAAATGCATCATAACAGCTGTTTTACGGCGTTTTTTGCGTTACGTGGTACCTGCTCGACGCGGCTGCGATGCTCCCTCCTCCTTCATCCGTCGCAGGATTATGACGACGCAGTGATTTTGTGACGATTCCCTCCGACCAATCAGCAGTCTGCAGGTTTTCTCGTCACCTTCTGGTATCGCCTCAGCTCCCTTGCAAACTCGAAGGAGGTGACAGTAAGTAAAAGTACCTGTTGGCAGGTACCAGGGACCCGTATGAGCTCAGAGGAACTATAATTATCAACCTAATACGAGGAGGTTGTGCAACCTAGTTTTCTGTCAGGAGTACCGCCCAAATAATGAATTCCTTTTAAAGTGCTCATATTCTGCTCATTTGCAGGTTCATAATTGTATTTAGAGGTCTAATTAGCATAGGTTTACATGGTTTAATAAAACAAAAACACCATATTTTTCAGATGTTTTTGTTGAGCTCTCTGTTTTAGCCACAGAGTGAGGCATCACATATGCGCAGAAGCTAGGTAAGGACTACTAGCCAGTCAGAAGTCAGGAGCAGAGTATGAGGGCCCTGACAGTACCTAGGTAAGGACTACTA
>NC_048410.1:2229400-2238309 GCF_013103735.1 Etheostoma cragini
CACACACACACACACACACACACACACACACACACACACACACACACACACACACACACACAGGAGTAAGTAAGTAAAATATTGTATATTTATAGAGTGCTCATCACGGATAAAAATCCCAGTTCAGTGCTTTACATCAAACATACCAGAATATACATATAAAAACACAATTGCACAATTTAAATCATAAAGTAATTAATTAAAAAAAGACAGACAGGTAAACAACTTCTGAAAAGGAAGGCACATTTTTATTTTTAAAGGCCAGTTGTTTCATGGACCCGGGATACTATACATCCTGATGCAGTTCCCTTGGCCTTTGGAAATAACACCATGCCAGTCTCTAGGTATGGTGAAGGCTGTGTGATGATGGGGGGTTAGGGGACTTAATCAGGATGCATAGCATCCTGATCCATGAAATTTAAAAATAAAACTCTGCCTGCCTCTATGGGAATTTAACATAGGGGTGTGTATACTTATGCCCCCTGCATTTTAAGGAAGAACATTTATTTATTTACGATACTTCATTCATTCACATGAAAATTGGTGTCCTTAAAAGGTTGGATTTTCCAATTATTTTTTAATTAAAGATCAATTTCCAAAAGATGTTTTTTTATTCCTCTTTTTAGTCAACTTTAGTATGGGTGTATAAACTTATTTTAGCCACTGTACATTCTGGGATAGAAGGAAACAAACCTCTGGGTTGTTTGCATTTCTTTAAACTAATCACCACCACCTTGGGCGGCGCTAAGCTCCCGAGAAATAGTCCCGGGGAGGAATCGTGAGTTGTGTGTCGTGATGTCGTTCCGTCCCTATTAGTACCTGCATGCTGTCCGGCTGTATGAAGATGTAGTCCAGGCAGCCGTGAAAGCCTCCCACGTAGTTGGTGTAGGCGGGCTGGCTGCAGGCGCTCAGCAGGGGGGGGAAGGCAGAGAGCAGCTCCATGCTGCAGGACTCCTCCGGCCCGGAGCTGCTCCAGTCTGCGTGCTGCAGGGGAACCACCGCCTCACTGACCAGCTGGAAGACGCCTGCACGCCAGACCAGAGAGAGACCGATAAACAACCATTAATAACCATAATCAAGGCTATATTTTAACCCCTCTGTGCCGGATGCTTCGCGCCGACATGTTACATCTACCGCAGGTTACTGCGTTGCGCGACTCTGAACCTCCTCCCGGCTGCTGCGTGGCGCAAAGGATCATCCAGCACTCCTTCATCATCATCATCATCATCATCATCATCATCATCATCATCATCTACCACATCCTTCCTCCCAAACTCCTCACATCTTCCACCTCAATGTCCCTGCCCTCGCTGTCTAACTCCTCCTCTGTCGGAGCCATTTTCTCTCTCGTCTCTCAAACATTCGTAAACAAACGCACATGTGTGTCTGGTTGATTGACATGATTTTCAGCAAACTACGGTACATTTTGGTGGTCACGTGGCTTTAAATAGCCAACAAGACCCGCCTCTTGTGTATTTGAACCAATGACAGTGCGTTCTCTGCTGCACGAGTCATGAAAAGACAGACGAATACGACACCACGCAGCAGCCGGCAGGAGGTTCAGAGTTGCGCAACGCTGTAACCGGCGGTAGATGTGATGTATCGGCGCAAAGCATCCGGCACAAACGGGTTAACAAGAGGGGAACGGAGGAGTCTGCTGGAGCTCGGATCGGAACAGGACAAGGGTTTCTTTTTTCAATTTAGAAAAATATTCAAAAGGTATTTAAAAATTAAATCAGGGTAAATCGAGATCGCAATTTTATTAGGATTAATCGTGCAGTCCTAATCTCCTCATTCCAACACTTATAACAAAATATAAGGAGCTTGTTGCTCCAAGAATGGCTAGTTATGCATGTAGTTAGGTATATGATTTCTGACACAATCCCAATTTTTAAATATCTAAAAAACTTAGGCTTAGGTTTAAACAGCTGGTAACTGTGCAAACTAGGCAAATTTAGGAGTTTTTGTTTTGTTTTGTTTTTATCTGTCATACGAGCTTCAGCTGAAGTTAATAAAAGACAAAGTGTAAACTGGTAAACAGAGACTGGTTCTGCTGTGGCCGTTAGGTGTGGCGTTACCTGAGTTAGGGGTGGAGTTAAAGTCACCACAAAAGACCAGAGGGGCGTCAGGTGCCACCTCGCTGATCACATGACGCAGGTGTTGCAGAGCCACGCCCATCTGGACCAACCGAACGTTCCCGCCTTTAAAAAGGAAAATGAATTCAGTTTTTAGAGATTTGTGCTTGTGTAGATTAAGGTTGAAAATCACCATCAGTGACTCAGGTGTGTTCGTACAGAGGAATGAGCGCTTCTACCTTTCGGGTGCCAGTACAGGTGAGTGTTGGCCACGCAGACCTTCCTGCCCGGCTTATTCAGGTCCTCGAGCACACTGACCTGCAGAGAAACCCGTCAGGACACACAAGTGGAACAACGCACTTTCACAAAGTCACAAAGTGTGTCCCCCATGGTTGTAAACCCAGACTGCTTTTTGGTTCTTCTGTCTTTTTTCTCACTATTCAAAAAAGTTAAATATCTTATCAATAGGGTTTTAGCTGCATTAAGGATTCCCCTTTCTCTGCTTTGCCCGCCCATGAGAGAGAGACGTCATGGCTTTCAAACAAAGAGGCAGGTGGTCAAGGCCACACCCCCAGCCTCCACCTTGCACCCCCCCCCCGCCCCCCCCTCCCAAGGAATATTTGGTGTTGCTTTAATATGACTTTTTTGACCACTTTTGTTAGTTGGGTTTTAAAATTAAACAAGCACGATAAACATTCTTATCTCAGGAAAATGTGTAGATTTCTACACAGAATCGCCTTCACTGTCCGGGGACCGATCATGCTTCCTGCCCCCCCCCCCACCCAGAAATCTACCTGAATAAATGTCAGAAAATGGAAGAAAAGAAAATCCCCTACACAATTCCCTACTGTTGAGTTAAAGCTGAAAGACCACAAGGCAACAATTCCACAAGCCCTGAGTCCTCTTCCCAGTTATTCCCAGTTGGTGCAGCCGGTGTAGACCAGTACCTGCAGCGTGGTCGACCTCTGCAGTATCTTGGCCTTCAAAGCGTCGTTGGCAGAAACCCTCTCCAGCAGCGTAGCGTGGACGGGGTCAGAGGTCAACGCCTCGTTCAGCACGATGTCATGACAGCTTAGCAGCTGAAACTTCGACCTAAAAAGGACAAAATGATGTCATTTTTAAAATGACTTTATATTGGATTAAACAGGTTTTAAGTAAATACTCTATTTACTAAATATATTGGGCTGTGAAATAGACGTGCACGAAAAATTGTTATAAAATCACGATCTCGATTTACTGCTCACGATTTAATTTATAAAGTCAACTCTCCTGTCAAGGCCATCCTTAGTTCGGTGTGTTATATGTCACTACTTTAGGTAACCTACTGTACTCAAATGGCCATTATGTGCTTTATTTTCTGTAATTCATTGAAGCCTCTTCGTTTACAGGCTTGTGGTGATGTGCAATGTGCTATTGGTGCCAGAAGAAATCTATTTTTGGTGCTACCAATTTGTTTTGTGTTGTCGTGGTCCATCTGCACAATAAACATCACACAGAAACAAATCATGGCAGACAATCGTAATTCAAATTCTAAGCTTAAAAAAAGTGATTCACGGTTTTCCTGAATCATGCAGGCCTCCTGTGAAATAAAAAAAAAATTGCTATTCATTCATTGTTCATTTAAAAGAAAGTGTACATGTTGCCAGTCCCCAGTCAGCAAAATTAACTGATGGAAAAGGTTTTCCTTGTGGCGCTGGAAATCACATGTCCTAATGGCTTAGGTACTGGATCCCAGTCCTACCCATGACATAAAGGCTCATGTGCATCATTTGTAGAACGCTATTAAATATCTAAGAAAGAAAGCTCAATCAAATTCTCAGTGTAGAGACAACACGGAAAAAAAACACAGAAGCCATTTTTTCAGAGTCCGGCTGCTGGGGGACTCAGGGGACCTGATCAGGGGACCTGATCAGGGGACCTGACTCAGGGGACCTAATCAGGGGACCTGACTCAGGGGACCTGCTCAGGGGACCTGCTCAGGGGACCTGACTCAGGGGACCTGCTCAGGGGACCTGACTCAGGGGACCTGACCTGCGGTAGAAAGTGGCGAGTCCTTCATGCTGCTTCTCTTTGATCCTGAAAACGCCGTCCAGGCCGAAGGCGTCCAGAGCCGGAGTCAGACTGTCTGCGAACACCGCTGAGGAGTCCAGAGAACATGAGGAAAGTCAGAAAGCAGACTCACTTATCCACCAGGTGATGGTTCTATACAGAATGTAGAGAGTACGTTTAGTCACACTTGAAGGTGTCTACTTAAGAGTGACATGACACAGACATGTCACATGAACCCTAACATGTCATGACAAAACCAAATGACATTTACTAAAATAAGCGTTGTGGCATAAACCTTTATGACTTGTTTATAATGTTTATGACACGTTAACGACATTGTCATGTCACTCTTATGTATGTACCTTTAAGTAAAGTGTGACCTTAACTTTTAAAGCAGTTTCTGCATTAATTACCTTTGTCAACCTCCTGCAGACAGACGATGTCAGCGTTGTACCCGGCCAGCTCCTTCTTGATCAGGTTCTGCCTGTAGTCCAGCTGCAGGGCGTAGGGGGCGCAGTACGGGTAAAGCACCGTCTTGGACAGTTCCGTCTGGGCGTAGACATCGGCGAGGATGTTGTACGACACCACCCTCACAGCGGGCCACTCCGCCTCTTTGACGGTGTACGCATGCCGGTTGTCGAACGTGCACACGCCTGGTCCGGCCTCCACGGCTCCCACGGAGACCAGGTCCTTGGCCACGCCACTGCGTCCACCATCTTTAGGCGTGCAGCGCAGTTTGAGCCTGTAGCCGATGTCCTGATTCGACGGGACATGGACTCTCCCGCACCCTATCTCTGTCCAACCGCTGTCCTTGTCTGGAACGTCTCTAGCAGCTTCAGGGCTAGTAGAACAACGAGAAAGATAGATAAAAACAATATAAAAAGGTGCAGAAGCTTTCGTTTTCTTTTCTTTATGCAGCCCGGTTCCCACCTCTGGGGACACTTTGTCTCTTTGTCAAACTGACTCCTAAAAAAATGAACTTCATCATCAAAGTAAAGAATTGTTTGATAGGGATCCCTTAAATTTAATATCATTAAAGAACTGTGAACAAAATATGTGCTCAGCAGGATATTTTACAATGTAAAAAATGAATTTCAGCGCTCTCAGGTGAACAAGTATGTGTGGAGATTCTGTTTCTAGATTAACCGAAAAAATATATAGTGTTTGTGTACCAGCATTTTTTTACTATAGCAGCCATACAGTTAGTCTATCTATAAGTATAAACAGTCCATCAGTCAGGCTCTTCTTCAAATGTATTTTGGTCGACTAACAGTCCAAAAATGTTCAATTACACATGTTGAGTGTTTCTGTCCTGCTGTTTCTTGTTACTACCTACAGTATATCGGCAGTGTATCGTCCCGGGTACTTTATCGACCGTCCATTGCAGTCGAGACACCATTCCTTCAAACAACCAAAATTAAAAATGTTCTACACAAGTATGACTTATTGCAAGTCTGTTGTAACTGATTAAATTACACTGCACGAAAGGGATGTGAAAAAAAAAATCTATTCAGATTCTTATTGTGATTCAAGCTCTACAGATTCAAAATCGATTCATATGTATTCATTTTTTAAGTGACTACATTTGATTCGTTTTTTGACATCGAGAATCGTTTTTGAATCGAATCTTGAGCCTAAAAAAAAAATCAATATAGAAACAAATTCTGACATTTTCTGAATCGAGCATCCCAACTGCACGGACTATGTAGCAATAAGTGTCAATAACACCTACTTATTTATTATAATTACTAGGGGTGGGGATCAATACAGCATAGTATTGTGATGTTTTCAGTGGCAATACTGTATCGTTACACATGCGCCAAGTATTGATCTTTTATTAAATATTTGTTGGTCAGTTTGTCTGCTTGACAATCCCATTTTGCAGCAATAATATTGAAGTGAGCTTAACAAAGAGGAAAGTATCTTTTAGATAAAAACGGATGTTTTTTGGGACATCATTTATAATTGGGGAAAAAATACAAGTTGGAAAAAAAAGGTTATAAATTGAAATATATTGCAGAATATTACAATATGTTTAAAATCGCAATAACATCATATCGTGGCATCATAAGTATCGTGATGACATCATCGGGAGGCGGCTGATTCCCACCCCTAATAATATACCTTGTGAACGGGGCATTTTCCTTATACCACGTGAACTCGCAGTCCTGGAGGTTGCCGAACTCGACCTCCAGATTGGGGCAGACGGGGAACCCGGCCAGCAGGGACACCGGGAGCTCCGCGGTGGTGAGAGTGGGAGCGTTCCTCTGGATCGCGTATTTACAGCCTCCCACCTGCAGCACGGCCCCGTTCCGCCACGCCTCCGAGTTCACCACCGTCTCGGCCACTTCTCGCCCCTCGTAGAACAGCTTCACGGTCACCTGCTCTGGGGTCACACCCGCCTTCTG
The DNA here is from genome assembly GCF_013103735.1 of Etheostoma cragini. Classification (NCBI taxonomy): domain Eukaryota; kingdom Metazoa; phylum Chordata; class Actinopteri; order Perciformes; family Percidae; genus Etheostoma; species Etheostoma cragini. The sequence continues at coordinate 2,235,933 of NC_048410.1, forward strand.
TCCCTTGTTCTTCTTCGACTTCTTCGCCTTTCCCTGGCCCTTGGCGATGCCGTTGGAGATCCGGGCCAGGACCTTGCCCAGCGTCTCGTCCTGGTCCCGCAGCATGTGCTTGTGGCTTCCGTCCAGACAGAAGGAGATGGTGAGTTTGGGCTCCCCTGGGAGGCACCTCACCACGGCGGGCTCCATCCTGCAGAGGAAGCGGCAGGCTCCGGTCAGAGTCCCGGGGGAGGAGACGAGCAGGCGGCGGGGGAGCAGTGGGAGAGCAGCGGAGAGGAGGTTAAACATGAAGCCCCCGAGAGCAGAAAGGGGACAGCAGGGCTAAACCAAATATAATCTATAAACCTTACAGCTTATGGCTTAACTACACTAACATTAAACCAACTGTCCACAGCCTGACCGTTTCCTTCCTGACGTAACGTGGAACTGCCCCATGTGGAACGGCTACGCTAGCAGCTAGCTACACCAGTTATCCAGAATGCTAACCAGCAAAGCTAGGCCGAAGAGAAAACTGGCTGAATGGCGAGTTTAATTCACCCTCCAGCGGATTAAAACCTAAACACCACACCGGCTTCAGAACGAAAACCGCAGCTTTATACAACGTGTTTTTTTATGTACACAAAAGTAGGTACAGGTCTGCCATATTTCCCCTGAAGTACAGTTGAGCTTCTTCTTCTTCTTCTATACATAATGGCAGTTTGAACGCTTTGACATGTAACACTTCCACCCAGCGGACATAACGGGAATTACACCAGTCGCTGTTATTACATGTAGACCCAGACTCTCTGACAATGCATCATACATAATGAGAAGTGGATTTTCAAAAACAGATCCACTGCACTCCTCAAATGATTAAGTGATTAATAATCCTCAGATTGCAAAAAAAAATAAAAACAAAGATACCTGTTTTTGCAAATGAACTCTATGTATACTATATATACTACATATTAATTAGGCTTCATTACATACACGTTCAAAAGTTATTTGGTATAAAGGGTTTGTTTTGAATGTACAAAGCAAATGCTGCACCATGGTTCAACAAGACTGACAAAAATACATCAACAACAGTTCTATAAGAAAAATAGAAGAAATCTGCATGCATTGGTTAAATAAACCAGACACTTCATGTCAAAATGTTTGCCAATTTAAATTGGAACAGCTTCCTGTTCCCCAAGGGTGTAACTTTGGGTCTGAGAAGCACCGGCGGGGGGGGGTCAAAACCAGGGGTCTGGGGGTCCATCACCAAAAAAAGATTTCCAATAAAATCCCATTTCCTGCATTTCTACATAAGGTTAGGGACCATGATGATGTTAAATCTAGAAAATAATGAAGTTGATTGTAATGATAAATTCTTCCAGAAAACATAGTCCTAAACTACACACAAGAAAAAGATGTCTTGGTTTCTTTGTTGTTAAAAATAGAGGCTGATCACCGAGACTAATGACTAAAATAACATCAACCAGATTTGAAAGTGGGAGGGACACGTCCCCGGTGGAAATGACGCTTTAGCCTGTTTCAGTCTCAAGACCACAATCACGCAGCCTTAAACAAGCGGGCAGATGGTGAGGCCTACTTTACTCCCAAAGTCTACGTCTAACGAGTCTACGATATAGCGTAATGTTTTACGTTGCGTAACAACAAATACATAAAAAATACTGAAAGGCAAATGACCAAACACTCCAAACATAGAGGGAAACAGAGCAAAATAAAAGCTGATTTTTTTTTTTTAATTATTTTTATTAAATTTGTTATAAAGACAAAAGCGGAAACCCACTATTAGGCAAATAAAAACAAAAACATTAGAAATAGTATATTTTAAAAAAAATAAAATAAATCTAATACTAAGCTGAAAGTACACCGTCACACCAGAGGTTTGTTGCCAGTTGTCAACATTAAATCAGCTGAGTCTCTTTCAGACGTGTATGCGTCAACAGTCCTGAAGCCTAAGTATCTTCTTGGCTTTATTACAGAATATGTTTCTCGGAGTCGTCGTTTTCCACGCAGCAGTGTTCGGGGCTTTGCGGGAAGTAGACGTCGGCCTTCTGCTCGTCATCGTGCTCGATGTGTTTCAGGTGGATGACCATGTGCAGGGCGTAGGCCAGGACCAGCAGCAGGATGAGGGACGTGATGAGGCCCATCAGGATGGCTGGCGTCAGGAAGGTGGTGCAGACGCTCGCGGGAGAAAACCCGCCAGCGGAGACGTTGAACGCCTGAATCTGAAGAGGGACATGAGAGACGTTTAGAAGAGAAAATTCATAATGTGATGCTTCCAAAAAAGCCTTTTAGGCCAATGCAGTGTCAAATGTTGTTCAATCCGGTAGAGCGGATGTCTGCCAATCGGAAGGTTGGGGGTTCAATCCCTGGCCCTGCCGTCCCATGT
>NC_048410.1:2238409-2257687 GCF_013103735.1 Etheostoma cragini
GCTATATAAATACAGCACATTTACATTTACAATAAATGACCAATTTCTTGCAAATTAATGAACAAAAAAAACCATCAAAGCTTTGTCAGTTTTGTTTGAACCTTCAATAACCTCTTGAGGGTGGCATTAAAAAAAAAAAAAACCTACAACTGTGATATTTGCCTTAATACTTTTCCAAATAAAACTTTTTTTTCCGTTCAGAACACAAGAGAAAATAAGAGTTTACACGCAAAACGTACTATTTTTGAGGTAAATAATTCTTTTCCTTGACTATTTTATTCCTATTAATTGCACGGCCCTAATGGATGACGTTGGTTTCTGCATTGATTCATCCATTGAGCTGCTGATTACCTGTTGAATATCAGGCAATAAGTCAGCTGGGGTTATGGAAACAACTACCTAGAGCTAGCAAGCTGCACGCTGAAAATGGCAAGTTTTAAAGAAAATTTGGATCGTGCAACAAGGCAGGCCTGCTTGGTCCTTTTTCAGGGATTGTTGTTTAGATTTGTTTATGGCAATTACTCTCTAACTGGGACGTTTTGGGACCGATTGGTGGGGATTGCTGTGGTGATACACTGGTAAGAGCAAATGAGGTTTAACCATGCAACCAGCTAATTTAAATAGCTCACATTACTGTATTGTGTCAACAGTAAACTTCACTTAATATTCTATGTGGCTTTTTCTTTTGCGGGATTGCAAATGTTCCACCAAAACAAGTTCCGTATCGAGACTATTTTGCAGAGCCACCATCGCTCAGTCCTAAAATTGCGCCGTCCAAGACGATTGTGATTGGTTTAAAGCAATGTTTCCCAAACTTAGTTCGTTTTATTGGGTCGCCAATTGGCAGAGTAACATGCATATCAATCTTATGTGAATGAGCGTTCTTTTAGGCTACACTGGTCTGTTCAGCTCAGATGCTGTGGGGTTCTTTCTCTCTCTCTCTCTCTCTCTCTCTCTCTCTCGCTCTCTCTTTTCTTATCCTAGGAAGGGATAAGAAATGAGTTGAGGAACGGGTGAGACACAGAAAGGAGGATAGAGACCTTTTCTGTTTTTGTTTACTTTTATAATGGAATAAATATGCTTCATGTACATTTAAAATTATGGTTTGTTCCGTCTTTTGTCCACAGTTTAAAAATGTAGATGTTACAATGATTCATGGTGTATTTTTATAAATTTGGGTCCCAGGGAGATACCAAATTTCTCTTTTGAGTCCTGAACTGAAAACTTTTGGGAACCACTGGTTTAAAGAATTGCAAACAACCCAAGGCATGTGTTTCCTATCCCAGAGTTTGTCTGTGTTGTAGCCGGACCTTCCACCACAGCGCTGTGGAGAAAGGTCAGAGCAATGCAAGACTAACTATGGTAAATGGACAGGTTGGCACCTGGAAGTTGGTGAAGGTGATGCTCCAGCGGCGGGCGGGGTCGGTGCTGGGCAGCAGCAGGGCGCTGTAGCGCTGCAGGCTGCTGACGTGGTCGCAGTGGTAGGAGGAGGAGGCCGGAGCGTACACGTCGCTGGCGTTGAACACAGCCTCTTCGGAGGTGTTGTAGAGCAGAGAGACGCTGTCCACTGAGAACCACCACTGACCCGAAGACTCTAGGAACGTGTTGGACAGCTGCAGTCTGACACCAGAGGGACCAGAGGAGACCGTCAGTCCAAACTTCACATTTTACTTTTCAGGTGTACTATATTACAGTGATTCCCAAAGTGGGGGTCGGGACCCACAGGGGGGTCGCTAGGTCGCTAGCCAGAGAGGGGGGGGGGGGGGGGGGGGGGGGGGGGGGGGGGGGGGGGGGGGGGGGGGGGGGGGGGGGGGGTTGCAAGTTGATTTCCAGAAATAAAGTAAAAATTAAAAAATGATTACAAATAGCACACGTTAGCCATGATTTTTACACATGATAAAACTAGTGGCTAAATTTAAAATAAAACCGAACAAATAACTAAAAAGGGAACAGCTCTTTTGATTTTCACGCCTATAGTGCGTGCGCGATTGAGAGCAATACATTTCTAGTGGGGGGGGTCGCAAGTCACTTGCACCGTTCCTTTGGGGGTTGTGGGCTGAAAGTTTTGGGAACCCCTGTACTACAACACCACCCAGACCACTAATTTTCATATACCTCGCTATGTGTTGATTTATTCTGTTCTACATTATACGGAGGTGGTGACGCCCCAAGATATACAACAGCAAAGGCAGGAAGGAGAAGACCGGGAACGTGGATGTGAACAATGCAGGTTTGAAAATGTTACTAAAGAAAAGCCGGCTTTGCAAATTAGTTATTAAGATTATTAATTAAGGAAATGCATTCAACAGATTTGTAAGACCTCAAGGATACACAAAATATGTTTTGGCGATGAAGACCTAATGTGAACTGCACAGGGACCTTTTAACGTAAACGTGAGGAAGGAATCACAGCTGATGGCCATTATGTAAAGTTGGAGCCTATTTTAGGGCATGAATAGCAAACAGATGGTATCACTGACCTGATGGACAGACCTCTCAAATCCTCCACATCTCCAAACCTCATAATCATTCTGGTGAGGACAGACAGACAGACAGACAGACAGACAGTGGTTACCTTTTTTTGACCTGGTTAAACAAAAAAAAAGTCTTTTATTAACATCCTTTCTTGAACAAATCTCATTTAACGTAATTTACTGGACACACTGCCTTAATCTTGATATATCTAAATTGGACTTTAATTTTGCTGTCGGACATTTCAATGATTGGAAGAAGTTTATGTTTGTTATGTTATGTGTAAAAGAGATTTTAATCTCAATGTCATTTTTTTTCCCACTAGTAAAATAAAGGTAAAATAAAATAAATGATGTCACATCAGAAAACAGGTACAACTAAATCACGCGTGTTTTCTGTTGCTGTTAAAGCTTTGTGTATGCCACATCAGATGGACAGACGGACAGACGGGTCCCTCAGACAGACAGGTGGACATACGTGGCCTTGTCGTGGCGACACACGGACTGGCTGGTGTCGACGGGTTTCTGAGGAGAAAAGGCTCTCTCCGTCAGATCCAACTGCTTCTGCTTCTCATAGCGGAGAGACAGCTTCCTGGCCTGGAAGAGGACGCACGGCTCCCCGTTGGACAACACCTGGTGGACAGAGACACAACAGTATTATTGGACATTGACATTAACACCTGGTGGAAGGAGATATCACATATGAGAGGTTCTTTTTAAGAGCTATTTGTATGTGTTATGTGTAGTCCTACATATACACTATACTCATGTTGTTACCTAAAGTATAGCTACAGATTATAATAATCTTATTGTTGGAAAACTTATTTTCCTCCCTGGGGAACGTTTCCATTTATCCAAAGAAGGGTGTTCACTCACTTTAGAGCCATGTAGTGAGAGCTTGTAAAATCCTGTTCAGTAAAACCTAGTTTAATATCTGTGTCCAGGACATTTTTCTAGCCAAACTTAACACAAGAAAGATTGGAAGCAGGGAAAACTAAATACATCCAATACATGATTGCGTGTGTGTGTCTATGTGTGTGTGTGTGTGTATTAGGTTTAACTACATTAGGTTAGGCATTTAGGTTTGATGGTTAAGGTTAGGGTAAGGGTAAGGGAATGCATTATGTCAATGACTGGTCCCCACAAAGATAGTGAGACACACTTGTGTGTGTGTGTGTGTGTGTGTGTATGTGTGTGTGCATTGTTACAGTCGTAATCGTCTGGAGACAACGCCACCTTGAGGGGAGGGAAGGGGACTGCAGCTCCTGGCACCTGTAGCAACTTCCTCTGCGACACATCTGGAGACTGGAGACGAGGCCAGAGACAGAAACAAAGTGAGAAAAATGAAATATCCACGTTTGGTTTTGAGAAGCTAATGTTATTACATGTTAATAAACATGAGTGTTAATGAGAAACTCCTGACTGATTCCAATACCTGAGGGACAGAGAGCTGCTGTTTCCATTCTGAGTTTATTTGTATATAATACAAGAAGGCAACATGGGGTTATTCCTCCTCATAACACATGTGCTTCTTTCCTTTTATTACTTTTTCTATTCTTTTTTTCGTCAGCAGTGAAACTAAATTATGTAAACTCTCTGACACAGTGACACTTACAATTTTGAATGCCAGAGTTTAAATGCTGTGTTCAACCACCACAGTTCTTCACCAGAGTTTACCTGCAGTCGTCTGAATGGTTGGTCTGCAGACATCAAACCCTCCTCCATCCACATCCCTCCATCACTCCCTGCAACCTCTTCATCTGGAAAGACAGTCAGTGACCGGATGAACTCCCTCAGTTTGTAAATTAAGTCACACATGGGTTTTACAACGTATAATTTAAAGACAAAGTAATGTATCTAACAAACATACACATGAAGGAAAAATGCACTGGCGCAAAAACTACAACAAACACTTGTTTTTATGGTCCCCCCCCACAAGGTTGCACCTTACATTAGTAGTTTTTTGAGGAGTCTTCTAATGGCTCAGAGCAGCCATTTATTAAGCCTATGCCAACCATGCTTAACCATCCGTGTGTGCACATCACCTGAGAAACCAGTTGCTGTTAATAGTAACAGCAAGTAACACACTGTACGTACAGTACACAGGTTTTCAGGGTTACACTAGCACATGGACAGGTACAATTAGGTATAATGAAATACAAAATCCTTGATACGTTCATGCATTTTGTCTCAGTGGATTTGTTTATATTAATCTCCTGCTGATATGCTTGTGGTTAATGTCGTGTCTGCTGGCTGCTGCCTTGCTCCATCGTGCTGCTGCATCTACTTATATGGCATGAAACTATTGCTAAATTATAGATTAATTTATCCAAATATGCTTGCTGATCATAGTACTGTAAGAATATTATGAAACATGACTGTTCTTATGTTCTTTGGCCCTATTGTCGGTGGTGTTGGTTTGGGTAGTTTTCTATGAGCAAATAATTGTATGATTGTCAATCAGAGGGGTTTATGGGAAGAGCTACAAGTCAAAAATCTAAGTGGGACAGACAGACAGACAGTAAGATAGGTAGATAGATAGATAGATAGATAGATAGATAGATAGATAGATAGATAGATAGATAGATAGATAGATAGATAGATAGATAGATAGATCTCACCATGGACTGGAGAGACAGCCACACTGTGAACAAGAGAGGCAGGAAGATTAATAAATAACATACATATAATGTTTTCAAATTACATTTACAATCACACAATCCCAATTTTCTTCTGACTCATTATCATGTGACGAGAATCATGGTGGATGAGATGTCTGATTCCAATCAAAGATTAGTCTTTAAATACATTGTTACTGTAACAAGTCATTTATGAAAACCAATGACCAATGGCTGTTGGGTCAGGATTAAATATTCAATAAGAAATCAACCTCAGTTTGTGAAGTATGTTTAAAAACCATAAAGAAACCAAAACAAATGTTAAAACATTAGATAAAACACAAAGGTTTGTCAAAAAAGCCAAATCACTGACAAGTGCATGTTTAGACAGAGTTGAGAGAACTATCAGACAAATGAGAGAAAAAGTAAAGTAGCACAATGACGGTATTTTAAATCCCCCTCAACAAAAATCAGTTCTGAAGGTTAAAACAGAGAGTGGGAGATGAAGCTGAGGCTTTGACCCCCAATGAGCCAGACCTTCACCCGCCTGATCAGCATTCAAGATGACAGGCGAGAGATCTGTCTGTTCTCTGACCCACATCACAGAGAGAGAGAGAGACTGTTGTAGTATGAAAAAAACAATGGAGCAAGATTTTATAATACACTCAGCTTAACACCAAAACAGCGTAATCTGATCGCTTTTTATAAAAAAGAAAGAAAGAAAAAGCACATCCACGAGAGCAGTGAGCATGTGCAGATCAAGAGGCCGAGAGAGGCGCCGCCAAGAATAGAGCTCCAATCCATCAACTGTCTGTAGTTAAAGATCAACTTAAATCCAGTTATCACTCTAATGCAGAGATCTTCAACAGGGGTCCGGGACCCCCAGGGGGTCCTCAGAGTCACTGCAGGGGGGCCACCAAATTATAGTGCTTTTTGAAAAGATTTTTTTGGGGAGGCTTTTCCCTTTATTACAGTAACAGTGGATAGACATGAAAGGGGGAGAGAGAGGAATGCTCCTACTGGGTGAGCTAGAAGCCGCCCCATTATTGATCAATTTTTTTAAAGTTAAAAAATATAAATATTGAAATGTCTCAACATGAATCCAACGTATTATAAGCAAATACAAATCAGCCTCTTGTGAAAATAATGGTGATGGGCTTACTGGTCTGTAGGTAAAAAAAAAAGTCAAGTGTAAATGTGTGTGTGCTTTTATGTATTCATGCATCTGTGTCTATGTGTATGAATGTGTATGTCTGAGCTGTAGGTAGTTATGTACTGTGTACATGTATATAAAGACATATTAATAAGTGAAGAATAACATAGTTTTGAATTTAACAAAAGGATAAAATAGAGAAAGGGGGTAGGACCAAAAACTTCTTCCTACTCCTTTTTGGACATGGGAATTTCTTGTCTGAATTACTTACAATAATTTTGGAAGATTGTCCTGAGAAGTACATAACCTTATTTATCTGTCATTTTAATTTCATATATACTTATAGAATACCAGCTGATCTGAGTGGGTAGCTGATCTTTAATGCAATATCTACATTGCCCATTATCATTGCCCATAATTAACAATTCATCCAATGTTTCAAAGGCTCATTCTTTTCACTGATCTGAGATAATTTTAAAAAACTAACTGAGAAATCATTGGAGGACCCATGGGAGAATCTGGAAACTGCTGCCCAGGTGAAAAAAACAATGCAACTGATACGAGCTGTTATCCTATAGTGTGTATGTACAGTAGCCTATGTACACATGCATACATATAAACTTACCTCACTATGTAAAGTAGCCATGCACAGTTAATCTTGAGGATTATGGGTTTATCATTAAAACTTGATTCATAAAAATCCTACCAAGAAATATTTCAATAGCTTAGTATTTTATGCACTAAAAGGTATAAAGGCTATAGGCTGCCCACACATTACTGTAGGCCTAGCTTATCATGCAACCTTATCAAACGCAGCATGGAGTAGGAGGTCCCTGCTCCGTCTCTCTCTCAGTTAAGGGGTCCTTGTCTAGAGAAACGTTGCTCCGCAGCAATTCAACATTCATGGCTAAATAAGAAAGTTTAAGGGGATGGAAGAATGAATGGGGGCCGTCAATCCAGGAGCGGGCTTGTGAAATGGCTGAGCCGGTGCAGTTTTAAAAAGAAATACAGTATCATATAAACAGTTTGCCAGATTGGATGTCCATCCCATGTCTATCACTGGCTAAATCTGAAGTATATCTATGTATGGGAGCATGGGATCCAACACAAATCAGTCAGTCTAATTTAAATGAGCCCATGGGATGCTCACCCTGTGTCTAGGAACATTCTGCCTCTCATAAAAGTAGAATAAAATATGTTCCACATTTCTCTCAGTGCATATTCATTTTATTATAGTTGTGCTTTGTTTAGACCAAGAGACACAGAGTCGTCAAATCCTCCTCCCAACTCAACGAAAAAAATGGATACGTGTCTCTGGTTTAAGAGGACAGGACTGTGGATTGTGGGATTGCAATAATTACATAATCACACACACACACACACACACACACACACAATCACACACACACACACACACACACACACACACACACACACACACACACATCATAAGGATGAGGTGCATGGCTCTCAGCCAAAAGGAGATTTTGCAGCTTCTCCCTTCTTTTACCATTAGCAGCAGCCCACTGGAGAAAAATGACACACCACAAACAGCAGACACAGATCAACATCCTCATCCCAATTTGTGTTTTGCTCAATGAGATTTTTTTATACAATTGTCGCTTTGTACAATATCTGGTACTACGATACGCTTTAGGTTTGGGAAAAATCATGATAAGGAAATGGTTACGGCATGGTTAGGGTGAGGCAACTAAACACTTACTCAAGGTTTGGGAAACATCATGGTCAATAAAAAACAGGAATGTTAACTTGGGGTTTGCAGCAGGACACAAACCCCTGCATGAAAGTCCAACATGCTATCAGATAACTGGGATAACTGGGATAACTGGGACGACTAAGACAACTTGGATGACTGGGATACAGGTTTATATCCATTTGATTAAGAACAGTCTCCACTCTTCTTTTAGCTCTAATTTAATGACAAGCTCACAGAGAATTCTCACCAACTTATAAGTTGTTTGCATGATCAGCAATTACGTCTCATATTCATCTATCATTGTTAGGCGTCAGAGCCCTCTACTTGCCTGTTGTAATTATGAATACTTTAATTTAATAATTTAAAACTGTTTATTGATCCCCAGTGAGGAAATTACAATTACGACAGTGTCAAAGCAGGAAGTACAAGAGCACCAACTTTCGCGTAGGGGCCAATCACACAGAGAGAAATGTTATTAGAAACACGTCGTCAGCAAAACCCTTTTTTTTCCTATGGTACGGCTCAGCTGGTGAACCACTTTACCACTTCCTTCCTGTTTTGATGGCGCTAGATGGCAGGCAGCTACTAGCTTTGTTAGCATGTACACAACACTGTTAATAAGTTATAGTAAAAACGATATAATAACACTGCATGAATTGCTGGGGTTGACTACACCAGTGGTTCCCAAACTTTTTCAGCTCAAGACCCAAAAGAGAAATTTAGTGTCTTCCCGGGACCCAAATTTACAAAATACACCATTAACCATTGTAACATCTACATTTTTAAACAGTGGACAAAAGACGGAACAAACCATCAATTTAAATGTATATGAAGCATATTTATTCCATAATGAAAGTAACCAAAAACAGAAAAGGTCTCTATTCTCCTTTCTGTGTGTCTGTACCCTAGCATCATCCCTCAGTACCAACACCACATTTTTTTTATATACTGCTGACTTGAATTTAATGAGATGTATGTGCCTGGTTGAAGATTTCAACCAGCTGATCTATTCTTGGTTCGGTTTATTCTAGCCCTTCTGAGCTCATGCTGAGCATTTAGTCTGTTTCTGTATTTGTTTTTCAGGTATGCTAGACTCGAAAAGCCGGAGATTGATGTGCATTTAACTCTGCCAATTGGTGACCCAATAAAACACATTTTGGGTCCCGACCCTAAGTTTGGGAAACATTGGACTACACTAAACGTTTTACCAAGCTTTACTGGCTCTAACCGATTGGCTGCCTGAGCCAAGTGAGACATCAAAGAGCAGGGTGACTCCAAGCTAGCGGCGGCGAGATGAAGCTGCATGAAGCATTGAAGCTTTGCAGAAAGTTGGACCGCAATCCCACCTTTTGGTCAAAAAGCGTAGAACAGGTAGCTGTAGCACAGATGATCGGAACCATCTGTGACATGCATGTGTTTTACACCAGTAAAGACTTAAAAATAAAGAGAAAGAAAAATGTCGATGTAATCCAGCTGTATCAATACACAACATGTCATCATGACTTTGCGTGAAAATACACGGCTACTTTCTTGAGCCACGCGGCTTGTTATCTCTACGCATTTTGAGCTATCCGCGTGTATGTCTACGTTGTATACAGCGGACGTAAACAGACACGCGACTTGCCGTGTTATCGCAAGAAGAAAGCAAGGGTTGAGTTTAGGAAACGTGACACAGGGTTGGGTTTAGGAAAAGAAGAAACCGACAGTTGAGTCTCCTGGGTGAAAGTCCTGTGTTTGACCCATCCACCACCCCGCCCATCCTCCATGTTCGCCCTTTCATAATACTCGCTCGTGGTGTAAATTCACACACTACTGCAAGTATTCACACACTACTGCAAGTCAATGGAGGCCAAAGAGAGTCGATAAACATGCTAAAAAGTGAGTATGCGTCGGGATAACACGCCAATAATGGCATACAAATCGGCTAGTCATATTTACACAATTTCATGAGAACAGTCTGTAATTTAATTGTATTTTCTGCTGGTTCGACAGTATAACATAACTGTATAATAAACAGATTGCCTTGAGAAGAAGGTGGTGATCAAAGTCGGATGTCATTAAGCCTCAATACGCGCTTCACGGAAATCTTACGGGGTTTACCGAAACATGTTCTGAAGCCTCAGCACAGAGATTACAACACTACTCCAAGCCTTCTGCTGAAAAGTTATGAATATTTTCAAGGGTGTAACTTTGGTTTAAGAAGTAGGGGGACGCACACACAGGGCGTCTGGGAGTCCATCCCATTTCCTGCATTTCTACATAAGTTTGGATACTACGATGATACAAAATCCAGAAAATAATTAAGTTGACCGTAGTGATATACTAAAGGGTGAATTTCTTTAACTTTACGGAACAAACAAAACTATGTCACATGCGTAACCGCAAGTACAATAACGTAACAAATCTACTGTTTTTTGACACAAAACATGATCTTTTTTCTAAACTTAACAAAGTAGGTTTGTTGCCTAAACCTTACTGAACTCCGACCGTTTTTCAACGTTAATGATGTGTTTCAAACCGCAACCGTTATTTTAATTTGAAAGGTTGAACACGCTTCCATGGGTCCAATTTCCTGCCACAGTTTATCTTTTTAACTATATATACACTATTCCTATGGGTTGTATTAAGGGAATAAAAACCTATGTTATCCTCACATTTCATCATCCTCATCTAATCCACTCAGCACCAAACAGCAGACAGATACACTAGGTGAAGAAAATGGAAAATTAGCAGCTCAAGATTGTAATGGAAAATTACATTTAACCAATGGTTTTCATATTAATTATTCATAATAAGATCTCCAACGCCTCTCAGAGTACATGACTTCTGTAGCTGTCCTCAGTGTGATCTCCATGTAGGAGACAACTGGATATTCATTTCTCAGGAGATGGTAGAGACTCAAACGGAGCTAAAAGAGAGGGAATATTGGACTTGCATTCATCAGATGGACACAAACATGACTCCAGTGGGACGTTGCTTGCCAACACGTTTACCACTAGTCTCGTATAGCCAGACCTTCCTCCACAGCCCTGCAGATGAGGGTCTGGCTAGTCCACACAACATTGATGGGAGGAAAATTGCTTTATTGGCATTTCTTTAAACCAATCACACCAATCTCGCCGGACAGAGCAACGGTGCCTCTGCAAAACAGCCTCAGGAAGGAATTGGTTTGGGTGGAACACGTAAAAAAATCACAAGTTGTTTTAGTCGTGCAACAGAAAACTCAGACTGGACAGATGGTCTAGCTAGCTGTCTGGATCTACCACCAGTTAACCTAGTCCTCATTGATAGACCAGAGTTTAAAATGCAGACACAAAGAAAGCGGAAGGTGACAGACATCCACACGAAATGAGGGACATCCGGTGGAATTTCCGGCATCTGAAAAACCACGTAAATTAAACATTGATAAAGAGACTAGTTTACCACTAATTACTTTTTAGGTGATAATATGCCAGATGTTGGGTTTTCAGCCTGTCCCTCTGACCCCAAATGACTAAATAAGAAAATCCCTGACGAAGTAACAAACAATTAATTCAGCGACCATCTGGTGGGGCTCCCAGCAGTAGTAACCCATCAGTAATCTCTGCTGACCATGTCAAGTGTCAAATATCAGAGAATCAAGAGAGGTTAAAAAGCACCAAGGTTAAACATCCTCTCAGTCTGTGTGTGTGTCTCTTTGTCTTCACCTACCTGACAGCAGCGTGTCGGTCGAGGCAAGTGGAGGATCCCAGATGGAGGAGAAGGAGGGAGAGGAGGATAATGCCGCAGTGTTTCCATGGTGAAGCCATTGCTGTGGTGACCAGAGTGTGATGCCAGCACACACTCTCCCCCTCTCGCTCTGTTGTAATCTACTTTAATCAGCCCACCGTCTTTAAGCCCTGTGACAGATTGATGAATCAGCCAATCAGGTCGGAGCAGAGGCAGACAGGGTTGAGAGAGCCCCCTCGGTCCCGCCCCCTGCTGTTCCCACATTTTACATTCAGCTCAGGGAAAATACATTTCCTTTCAGCAGATAAAGGTCATCACAATGACGAGTGCACCGACAAAACAAAGTGCTTGAATTACACGTTATTCATATAACGTTTATCGAATGGTCCAACATGGTGGATTTGCCTTGAATGTTCACATTTTTAGACATGGAAAATAATACATTGATTTCATGAGTTATTGTCATCACATGACCCACCGACAGTTGCTATGTAATGTTTGGCTAATATAGTGAATAAATATATATAATATATATAGTAAATATAATGTTTTGGTGCACTTCCTGGGGCCCTGGCCCCCCACACGGTCCTCCCCGGACCCGATTTGGTGTCTGGTGTGATCCAATGGCAAGATGGTCAGTAGGTTGTTGTTGTTTTTTTGGTTTGTTTATGCAGTGTAAAGGAACTGAGCACCAATATTTCCTCAGATTGTTTAACTTTCAAATATCAATGAGGCAAATAGTGTGCTACATCAAAGATACATAGATTAGATTAAATTAGATTAGATTAGATTCAACTTAATTGTCATAACACAGGTACAGGTACAAGGCAACGAAATGCAGTTTGGGTCTAACCAGAAGTGCAATAGCAGCAGGTGCAGGATATACACTGGTTTAATTAGTGTAAGACATGGATATGTTCTGAATTAATATAGAAATGAATACCATTATAAACAGAATTTTACAGATGGGTTTGTCCTATGAATATAATATATAGATAACAAGTTTTGTGAGCAAGATTTACAACTAGAAGTGTACTGAACATAATATACCGGATATTACTATAAGTAGACATTTTTACAGATATGTACATAGGCCACGTGTTTGGAATAACAACACAGCAAATACTGCTTTTTTTTTTTAAGTCACTGTTCCATTATCTTTTACTGTGACTGTTATTGTGACTGTTATTATGACTGTTATTATGACTGTTATTATGACTGTTATTGTGACTGTTATTATGACTGTTATTATGACTGTTATTGTGACTGTTATTGTAACAGTTATTGTGACTGTTATTATGACTGTTATTATGACTGTTATTGTGACTGTTGTTGTGACCGTTATTGTGACTGTTATTGTGACTGTTGTTGTGACTGTTATTATGACTGTTATTAGGACTGTTGTTGTGACTGTTGTTGTGAATGTTATTTATACTGTTTATTATGATTGTTGTTGTGACTGTTGTTGTGACTGTTATTGTGACTGTTATTGTGACTGTTTATTGTGACTGTTATTATGACTGTTATTATGACTGTTATTATGACTGTTATTGTGACTGTTATTGTGACTGTTATTGTGACTGTTGTTGTGACTGTTATTGTGACTGTTATTATGACTGTTGTTGTGACTGTTATTATGACTGTTATTGTGACTGTTGTTGTGACTGTTGTTGGGACTGTTATTGGGACTGTTATTGGGACTGTTATTATGACTGTTATTATGACTGTTATTATGACTGTTATTGTTACTGTTGTTGTGACTGTTCTTGTGGCTGTTATTATGACTGTTATTGTGACTGTTATTGTGACTGTTGTTGTGACTGTTGTTGTGACTGTTATTGGGACTGTTATTATGACTGTTGTTGTGACTGTTATTATGACTGTTGTTGTGACTGTTATTGTGACTGTTGTTGTGACTGTTGTTGGGACTGTTGTTGGGACTGTTATTGGGACTGTTATTATGACTGTTATTGTGACTGTTGTTGTGACTGTTGTTGTGACTGTTATTGGGACTGTTATTGGGACTGTTATTATGACTGTTATTATGACTGTTATTATGACTGTTATTGTGACTGTTATTGTGACTGTTGTTGTGACTGTTGTTGTGACTGTTATTATGACTGTTATTATGACTGTTATTGTGACTGTTGTTGTGACTGTTATTGTGACTGTTATTATGACTGTTATTATGACTGTTATTATGGCTGTTATTATGACTGTTATTATGACTGTTGTTGTGACTTTTGTTGCCTACCAAATAATGGGGGTTCAGGTTCCAGGTTTCTTCCTAAAAAGGAGTTTTTCCTCGCCACTGTTGCTTGCTCAGGAGGGAACAACTAGACCTGTTAGGTCCTTGTAAATTATAGAGTATGGTCTAGACCTGCTCTATCTGTAAAGTGTCTCGACATAACTCTTGTTATGAATTGATACTATAATACAATTGAATTGAATTACATACTCCAAGCACTTTAAAAGAAACTATGAAATGTTACGTAACATACAACATTAAAACAAAAAGTAAAGAAATATTTTAGATAAAACAAGATAGGTCTTTAGTTGCATGTAAGATTGCATGTAAGAAAAACTCTCAGATTTTGTTAAAAATGTGAAAAGTCTGGAGTAAAACCATTAAATCTACACTGATGTTTCTAGAAATTACCCAATATCACAGTGTGGGAACACGAGTTTTCCAGTTGTTTACTCTGTAGCCTATTTATAATTAATATGTAGATTAGGCTGCCTACAAAAAAATCACGATAGCTTTACCTTTGTGTGATCATTTCAGGCAGGCATTTTCTGTGGCCACACCTGGCCGGGGTCCTCAGACTAGACATTGCCGCGGTGCATGCTGGGTCCTTCCTTTCTATCCCAGGCTCGCTTCTGCAATCATGGGTACGGCTCAGACTTCATCCTAAATACTTAATTATTCTGTTCACTGCTGCAATTTTTCACATCGACGTCGTATATGAATATCTTACAGACTGTTAGCGATGTGTTTTTAATGGAAAAAGCTCCACAGTGGATGAGAAAACTGACCGTTTTTACGGGTCTCTTTCCTCGCAACGTGGAGCGGCCATAACACGTCCGAGCTGCGTAACGTTAACACAAGCGGCGTGTTAGCATGGTTAGCATGGTTAGCTTAGCATAGCATACCTCCCGTTTTGCACTTCAAACAACTCATGTTCATATTTTAGTATTTAATTAAACGGGTAACGAAACGGCTTAACTCCTGATGTTGCTGCGTGCGCAGTCTCAGATTGTGACTGCTCGTCTGTCCAGCTAGCTTCATGCTAGCTAGCTACAGCCGCGCGCTGCTAACACGGCTTCCTTCACTTGTCAGAGTACAGTTGTCATAATTTTATGAGTTTTGGGGTAGATGTCGCGGTAAGTGGGCATCTGAGTGTGTACAAAACATCGTTTAAAACTAACAGTAAAGCCAAGTAGTGGCTGTAAAGCTAGCCAGTCGGTCCCACTTGTAACGTAATAACGTTAACCGGAAACTTTGATTAAAATCAGAATTGTAGTTAATTAATTGGTGTGTAATTGGGTTAGCCCTGTTGCCAAGTGATGCTGCTTGCGTCGCTGCAGGCATTGTGTGTAGTCACAAATATAAGCCCGGGTTTTCTTCCTTCCTGGGCTTGGGTGTTAAAGCAGTTGGACTAGCCACACTGTAGAAGGAAAGCGAACCGGTTTTTGGACTCACCTGGTCCTCAAGAGGCTACCTAATGAGCCTTTTTAGTCTTTAAGTTTGAACTCAATTAAATCTAGTTGGAGAGACTTGGGAAACATGTTTCTCTTTTTCTTGATGTGTGAGAGGTCAAATGGCTACAGGCACTCGGCCCTAATCTTAATAATAGTGCATCTAAGTAAGTGTAGTGATTGGTGTTGCACCAGCTTTAGTCCCCGCACGGACATGGTGTGGACTGGTAGCTTGGGAGGTGCCAGTTCACCTCCTGTGTAGGGTTGAACTCCCAATACAATACCATCACAATATTATTGAAGCCCGACACATGGCGCTTGTATATTATTACAGTACTGCTAGGGAAAATATTGCAGTAGTACGCTGTATCGATTCCCCCTCCCCTACTAGGGGTAGGAATTACCAGACACCTACCGATGCAATATCATCACGATACGTCTGTTATATTATTGTGATTTTAAACATATTGCAATGGGATTGTCAAGCATACAAACCGACCTATATAATCATTACTTGGCGACTGTATCAATGCAGTATTGCCACTGAAAATATGGCGATACTGTGCTGGATCTACAAGACACTGGTTCTCCGTTGGCACTAACATTATTCCCTGCTGATCTTTGGCTTCCAGGAAAGTGTCGTGGTCTGCGCACAGCCAGGAAGCTCCGTAACCACCGCCGTGAGCAGAAATGGCACGATAAACAGTACAAGAAGGCCCATCTGGGCACCGCCCTGAAGGCCAACCCCTTCGGAGGAGCCTCCCACGCCAAAGGCATCGTGCTTGAGAAAGTGTGAGTACCGGGACACCTGCTGAGACTCAAACAACTGAAAGTGGAGTGATGGCTGAGCACTAGTCATTTTTAGCCTTTTGACCTTTGTCTTTTTTGATAAAGTTTGAGCCCCTCGATGCTCAAGTTAACAGCTAGTTTGACTCAAACCGTCTCATTGGATGTTTAAAGCTCAGAAGGCTGAGGTTGTTTTAAATGTCAGTTATCTCCATTACCAACTGAAAAAATCTAAAATCCTTGTTGAATTGCATTTTATTTTTGTTCAATCTTACAGCTCTGGACCTTTCCTTCCAGTTAATTAGAAATAGTTTTAAGTTTGTGAAAAAGTGTTTTGTGTTTTCCGCCTGCAGGGGTGTTGAGGCTAAGCAGCCCAACTCTGCCATCAGGAAGTGTGTCAGAGTTCAGCTCATCAAGAACGGCAAGAAGATCACCGCCTTCGTCCCCAATGACGGTTGCCTCAACTTCATCGAGGTACAGCCTGCCCTGTGCACATCCCTGAATAATAGCCAAGCAAGCATGTGGTGATGCAGCAGAATTAAGGACTTGAAGAAGTTGTATTACTAGTGGATAAATTGTTACGCCATCTGATTAGAACTTCACAGCTTTGACAAAGACAGTATTGATGCTGCTTAATGTCTCTGCATGTCCTAAAATGTCTTGATACATGGACGCATGCATTTTGTTGACTGGTCATCCTCTCTCCCCTCCCTTCGGTGTCGCAGGAGAACGATGAGGTTCTGGTGGCAGGATTTGGACGTAAAGGTCACGCCGTTGGTGATATTCCTGGAGTCCGTTTTAAGGTGGTCAAGGTGGCCAACGTGTCCCTGCTGGCTCTCTACAAAGGCAAGAAGGAGAGACCCAGGTCATAACCAGTTAGGCAGAAAGTAAATAAAACCTTTTCAATTACAATCTGGTTGTTTCATGTCGTCATTTAATGGTTCGTCACTATTAATTGTTAATCCTTTAGGATATAAAACACATGAATATCAGTTAAACCGCTTCCTGTACTTGCTCAAAGTCAGCTAAAGGGTTTGGTACACTTCATACTAATAAAACATTAGCAGTGTTTGAATAATCCACATCAGTGTTGTGAACTTTGGGGGCGACCTTTAGCTCCAGATCACTGTTTGCCCGTCTGCTAGTGTGTTACGTGGGTTGGAGCGCTTTATAATAGTCTTCTAATTGAGACTACACACTTACACCAATACAAAGACACTTGAACACAGGACAGGAAGAGCTGGGGATCAAACTACCAACCCAGCTACCCAGATGGCCTTTGCTGTTTTGTGGAAGAGTTTTGAATCTAGTTTTCAGACCTTCAATTCTACTTTGTTTTACTTTTTAATTCATCTGCAAATACTTCTGATATTTTCAAGCCAAACTTTCTCAGGCTCCACCTCCCTTATGGTGACGATATTTGATGACATCATCCAGGACTCGGCGATACAGATTGGATTTTTGATATTTTCTGACAAATGGACAAAAATCTGAAGTGTTGGGCCAGTTAATTAATGAAAATGTGCACTGGGAGCTCTACTGCTTTGTGTTGTGTATTTTAAAGGCAAATAAGGTAATTGGGTAGATACGCTGCACTGTTTGGTCACATTTATTGTCCTGCAGTGTCACTGACTGGTGATCAGTTCACTATAAAGTTATCTGGAGATGGTAAATATAGCAACAGGTATCAGATCTCCTGCCCCTCTCCCCCCCCTTTCCCCTTTCAGCCAGAGTGCTGTAGCTAAACAGTTGAAACATGAAGCTATATGTGATATGTGTGTTTATATATATATATAAATAGTGCTTTTCTAAGAAAAGTTAAGTGCTTTACAAAGACAATAAGTAAACAGTTTATATATACATATACAAAATGAGAGATAATATATTAATTGTAAAATCTATTTTTTTTATTATAAATAAGACTGATCCCTGATCTCCTCCGGCTGATAATTGACAATTTAGAGGCTGGACCAGAAAAATCCAATCACTTTTATTTGAAGTTCTGAACGGGGAGTGACTGAGGGTGACCTACCCGAGGATCTAACGTTATTTAGGCGTTTTGGAGCTATGCCCATGCAAGCATTAAAAGTGATAATTGAAAAATGATTGGGACTCACATGAACCTTCACTTCCCTCTGTGCTGAATGTGTGAGTCACACATGCACCAGCAGGCAGCACTCCTCTACTCCAACAGTTTGGATCAGGGGTGCGTTGACAGAACTCATGCAGACATACAGCTCTTGTGTCAGTCACAGGTCAGAGAACTCTGCCTCCTGCAGTCGTCAGCAACAACAACAACAACAGATCCTCTTTTAAGCTGCAAGGACTCGACAGCCGAGTTGAGGGAACCAAAACAACGAGCTAACGCAAAGCCACAAGGTAAAGAAACCTACAGAAAGAATGTCAAGTCTGTTTTCAGAGACAAAAAGACACTGAAATGCCATTACCAATATATATCTGTATTCATATTTTTTATTACAGTATCAGATAAGCTTGGCTTCTTACTACTCGGCACTGAGCATTAGTGTCCACATACTAAGTGTTTTCTATGTTGTCCTGGTTTAGTCCCAATGAAGGGAAGTCCTAATCCTACAGCATACAGTGATATTATGGCCAAACAAACTGTAGTCATGTACTGTTACCCTTCTCTAATACAATAGACAGAAATGACAGTATCTGAGGGACATAAAGTTTGTAGAATATACATTTGCAAAGATCCAGAAAAGGTCTCCATTTGACAGGAAACAGGAAGTTTCTGATATGGGGGGGTCAGAGGCGAGCTGAACAGATGACGACAGTCTAATCTATCAGTAAGCTCCCCTGGTATCTTAGTGTTTGGGGATCTGAATGCATCACCCTGTGTGTGAGAAATCAGTGAGATGTTCACATGCACTCTTGGTGCCGCCCCTCAAGATGGGCAACATTCAATACTCGATGCCAGACCCTTTATCTTTCAGGTTTGGGTCTGCATTTCCTGCAGCCAGGCTCCAAAATCTGGTGGAAAGTCTGAAGCAAGAAGAGCGGAGGATGTTATAGCAGCAGATTGTTGCCAACTATCACATACACACATACAGTCAAGGGCGCAGCAGACACGGGGTACGCGAGGGACAGGTTCCAACTATCACAT
>NC_048410.1:2257787-2259247 GCF_013103735.1 Etheostoma cragini
TAGCTAAAATCTTAAAATGTAAATACCTGACAGTTTCATTTGTATATTTTTTTTACAGTAACTAAAATCCTCCCCCCTCACCTTGTCTTATAGCGGTGAAGATGCAGTCTGCAGACTCCGGTCCAGGGCTGTGTGGAAAGAAGATCTCCAACTTAAACACATCGAACACAAAATTCTGGTAAACTCAGATGATCTTCTCTCCTTAAAGCAACGCTCATCTTAAAAGTGCTCATTTTATGCTTTTTGGCTTTTTCCCTTTCCTTAATTGTGTTATATATCTTTTTTGTGCATGTTATAGGTTTATAAAGTCCCCCCACCCCCCAAAAGGAGTTACCATCTCCAACAGAAACCACTGTTCACAAACGACTCCAAACAGCTCTGCTGTAGTCCAGCCTTCACTTCAGAGAGTTATAATGCTCGTCTAGCTGCTAGCATGGCATGCCCTCATACTCCTGACTGGCAAGTAGTCTTTACCTGGCTACTGAGCATGGGCAACTCCCAACAAAGATGGAACAGAAGTGAGATGTCTCACTCTGGAGCTAAAACAGAGAGCTCAACACACCGGGGGAAAAGAGGAGCTGAATCAATGTGCGGCACA
The DNA here is from genome assembly GCF_013103735.1 of Etheostoma cragini. NCBI lineage: Eukaryota > Metazoa > Chordata > Actinopteri > Perciformes > Percidae > Etheostoma > Etheostoma cragini. The sequence continues at coordinate 2,258,386 of NC_048410.1, forward strand.
ACAAAATTATGATGTTTTTTGAAAATTAAACCATGTAAACCTATTCTGATATGACCGCTAATACAATTATGTACCTAAAATGAGCATGATATGAGCACTTTAAAAACTGCTGGTGGATTTTCTGTGTGTAAGACTGGTTTCTGTCCCACTGACCTCCTGCTGTCCTGTGTTGTCGAGTCTCGGTGGGTTTTCTCCTGCTGTTTGTTGCTCTCCAGCAGACTCTGTTCAATCATGTACTGAGTCGCTGCGTCGTCGTCGTCGTCTTCCTCCGTCCCAAATCGCACAAACTCCATGATGTCCACATAAAAGTGTCCTGGCTCGGTAAAAAAAAAAATATATATTTCAATGAACGTGCGTGTGATCAGCAGGTCAGCGTTGGTTCTAATTGAATGCTTCTGTAGTACACTGTGTACTGTGTGATTGAAAAGATCCTACTCTGATTATCTCTAAAATCATCAAGTAGCACCCAATTGATTTATGATCGATGAAAACACTGACGGGAGGAAGGAATTTTAGGGGGCATTATTTTGGCCATAATAGCCCAAATTTGTTCTCTAATGCCACTATTTTGCCCTATACAGTGATCATAATTATTGCTTATTTTAGGGAGTTTTCCTCCTTATGTTCTTTTGTATATCTTTTTGTTTTATATATTGTTTTATTATCGTCCATATCTACATGAGTCTATCAATCAGCTGATGCAAGCTGAGTAAGGCGGACACTCGCCTACTAATGGTGCGTTCACATCAACCCAGACGTGTTGTAGGCGACATGGAAAGTGTGGGGAACCTGTCCCTCGCGTACCCCGTGTCTGCTGCGCCCTTGACTGTATGTGTGTATGTGATAGTTGGAACCTGTCCCT
>NC_048410.1:2259347-2260367 GCF_013103735.1 Etheostoma cragini
TGACAACACATGTTGTAGCCTAGAACACATGACATTGCTTAGAGCACCTTTAACTTGACTCAATGGTTTCCTGCCTTGGTTTACGGTGGCTGGCTGTAAAAAGTGTTTAATGTCTCCACACTAAATGTCTCTTAAAGTCCAACTGAGATTACAGCGTACATGTCCATTCTGTTAATCACTTGTCCTGTGTTCATCTTTAAGACGTGTTCACACACTGTAAATACATTTGAGTATTTATTCTCTTTAATTACATTTAGCATTGTGTGCTAATCTGTGTCTTCTACAAATCCTGTCATCCCTTGCTGCCGCAACAGTGTGCATGTCCCCATTGTGGGAAGGATTTTGAATCTTGAATGTAGGGGGGAAAATGACATTGGCCCCTCCTAGTGGTGATATAAAGGGACAGAATTGTAAATATTAACAGTCGCTGTCCCTCCATCCCTGCAGGTGATGAGAAGCTCTTGAAGGATCTAAGTGTCCGGCACAGAGCCATGTTTTCCCAGACAGACAGCCGAGGTTGGACCCCTCTGCACGAAGCAGCAGCTCAGAGCAACCAAAACATCCTGGAGCTCACACTCAACGGTTTTTATCCACTTTACTGATTCCGGTTTACAAAAACATAACCCCCCCCCCCCATTAATGGTACACAGGTTTTATCAGATCAAACAGCAACTCATCCCATTGTCCAGTTTCAGGCTCAGACTCTGTGCAGAGTCGGACTCTTCGTGGTCAGACTCCTCTCCTTCTGGCAGTAGAAGGAGGTCTGATAGAAAACGCCTCCTTCCTCCTCCAACACGGAGCCCAGCCGGACAGCCAGGACCACGACCAGGACTCCCCGCTGCTTCTGGGTAGGCTGATGTCACTTCCTCCAGGAGTGGAAAGAACCAGCGATGGAAGGAAGTATTCAGATCCTTCATGTGTGACACCCACACATGTGTCACGTTGTTTTGTTTTAATGTGTAATCAGCATGTGCATACAAGCCATCGTTTTAAGCGTAATTATTATGCCAATTATTTTTC
>NC_048410.1:2260381-2264932 GCF_013103735.1 Etheostoma cragini
CACCACCACACCACCACCACCACCACTAAAATATGATTGTGCACCTCACCAAATTACAGCACAAAGAAAGCGGAAGGTGACGGACATCTGGCCTCCTGTACTCCTCTTACATTATGTTTCTTTTAAATACAAATTGAAACATAAATGTAACCCATAACCCAAAATAATTAATAATAATAATTCTTCTTAAAATTATGGCTAGTATGGACATGCTGATTGTACATTAAAAGAAAAAAATTTTTTACACAAATGTGACCACACATGTGTGAGTGTCACAAAAGCAAAATGCTCAAGTACACAGCAAGTATCTGAAATTTGTAGTTGAGTACATTTTCTTAGTTACTTTCCACCACTGACTACATACCAGATGTTGGTAAATGAGTTTTAGGCACAACGTTTTGCTTCTTTTATTATTACTTCTACTTATTATTTCCAATCTATCTTCTGTGTAACCGCGTCCTCCTGCAGCGATCCGTTCAGACCGCGCGGACCTGATGGAGCTGCTGCTCCTGCACGGCGCCGGGGTGAACCAGGAGGGCTGCCATGGCCGCCGTCCCCTCCACGAGGCCTCTCGGCAGGGTAAAACCGCGCTGGTGGATCTCCTGCTGGAGGCCGGGGCGCAGCTAGACCCCCCCAGCCACTACGGTCTCACACCGCTGGCCCTCGCTGCTCAGGCGGGACACCTGGAGGTGGTGGAGACTCTCCTGAGGAGAGGTACTGTAAGAAAGCAGGGGTGCCTCTACAGTATCACGGCAGTTTTTACTCTCACTGCTCATAAAACTGTATTTATTACCATTATCTCTTTAAAACGTCAACTCCTCTTCTTGATGTTTGACGTGCAGGGGCCAACGTCCTGGCCCAGGCGCAGGATGAGGCGTCCATCTTGTACGAGGCATGTTCATCTGGAGATCCAGCCGTCGTCAGTCTGTTGCTGGAATACGGCGCCGACGCCGACGTGGCCAAACAGACGGGACACATGCCAATCCACCGCGTTGCACACCGAGGACACCTGCAGTAGGACATCATGTTTCATGAGATCATCGTTTGTCAAAGGTCCCATGGCATGAAGATTTCCCTTTATGAGTTTTTTTAACATCAATATGAGTCCCCCCAGCCTGCCTATGGTCCCCCATTGACTAGAAATGGTGAGCCCTGGGTATCCTGCTCTGCCTTTGAGAAAATGAAAGCTCAGATGGGCCGATCTAGAATCTTGCCCCTTATGAGGTCATAAGGGACAAGGTTACCTCCCCTTTCTTTGCTTTGCCCATCCAGAGAATTTGGCCTGTCCATGAGAGAGAGACATCATGACAATTTATGGAGAGAGACTTCAGAGACAGTGTAAGGGGACCACTAAGGTCTATATAAAAGCATCAAAAAAGCACCCTGTCATGGGACCTTTAAATCGTTATAGTTCAAAAGTACGGGATCAGGACGTGTGTGTGTGTGTGTGTGTGTGTGTGTGTGTGTCCCTTAGAGCTCTAAAGCTGCTGATTCCAGTCACTTCGAGAGGAGAGGTCAACGACAGCGGGATGAGTCCTCTACACTCAGCTGCTGCAGGAGGACACCCACTCTGCATCAAGGTGTGTCCGTTAGAGTCCATTAGAAACCTTCGTTACCGGGACAACAGGGTATCACCCCCATTACGGCTGCAACTAATGACCACCGTTTTAGCCGACCAACAGTCCAAAGATATTTGGTTTTTTTGTCACATATGACACACTAATGATTGAGAAACTGGAACCAGAAAATGACCTAACCTTGACAAATTGAAAAAAGTGTCTGCTAAACACAAAATAGTCCAACAACATCTAAACGTCCCTCCTCCCCAACTCACACCAGGCCTTACTGGACGCAGGTTATGACCCCAACTACATGCTGGAGCCCTGGATTCGGCGTAACTATGACGACGGGCGGAAGTCGGCGCTCTTCTTCGCAGTCTTAAATAACGACGTGCCGTCAGCCAAGCTGCTGCTGGAGGCCGGGGCCATGGCCAACCAAGACCCAATCAAATGTCTGCAGGTACCTCTGTGTGTGTGTGTGTGTGTCTGTGTGTGTGCGTGTGCGTGTGCATGTGTGTGTGTTGTTCGATATCATCGATTGATATTACTGTGTGAAGATTACAACCGGTTAAGATTTTTTTTTTTTTGCAGAGCAATTTTTAAATGGCCTAGGAAGTTATTTGCTGACTTTATATATATATATATATATTTTACTTTTTTAACGATTTTTTTTTAATCCTTTTTGTTATTCTGATGTGCGATATGTTTTGAAAATGCAATCATTCATTTTTTTGTTCATTTTTGTTATGCGAGATAAAATAGAATTTCTATTACAATTTGGACAAGAGGACACGGTTTATAGAAATAAAGGAATATTTTTCAGTCATTTGTTGTTTGGTGAAAATCGTTATTGTGGACTTAAAATCGGGAATCTTATGGAATCGTGAGAGGAGTGTATCGTAGCATCCCTAGACAAACAATTACAGCAAAACCAATCCTCAAAGCTGATGTTCTAGGGAAGAGTTCAACAGTTTCAACAGTGACGGCTGTGTCTTTCAGATCGCTCTGCGCGTGGGAAACTACGAGCTCATCGAGCTGCTGCTGCGGTCTGGAGCCAACGCCAACTATTACTGCAAGATAAACACGACACACTTCCCGTCAGCCCTGCAGTACGCTTTCAAAGACCAGGTCAGTTCTTCTTCCTCCTGAATTCCTTCCTTTCTTTCCTTTCATCTTCCCTTCTTCTTATCCTTCTTCATCTTCTTCTTTTTGTTATTATTGTTAAAATAAATTACAGGAAAATACTTTTATTCATATTCAAAGATGGAATCAGTATTACTAACTACAGTACAGAAGTCTAATCTGTAACCTGTGTGTGTGCGTGTGTGTGTGTGTGTGTGTGTGTGTGTGTGTATGTGCGTGTGTGTGCGTGTGTGTGTGTGTGTGTGTGTGTGTGTGTGTGTGTTAGTTGATTCTCAGGAGGCTGTGTAAATATGTTTACGTTTATTTGTATTCAAAGATGGAATCAGTTTTACTAACTTAACTGATATCTGTTGTAAGTACAGTCTAATCCGTAACCTGTGTGTGTATGTGCGTGTGTGTGTGTGTGTGTGTGCCGTGTGTGTGTGTGTATGTGTGTGTTAGGTGATTCTCAGGATGTTGTGTAAATATGGTTACGATGTGGGGCGCTGCTTCGACTGTCCCTATGGCAACAGCTCCCACGTCCCTGAAGACTTTGAGGGATGGAGCGACACTGTGATCAAAGACAACTTGGTAATCAACACGAGTTATATGTGTTGTATATAGTTATCGGGGGGGGGGCACAAAACCAAAACTAGGAGCTGAAAGAGTTTCCTTTCATATTACATGAAGTCTTTTGATTAATTGTTAATATAAAAAGAACACTTCAACCACCCTAATCAATTTTACCCAAATTTCCAAATAACTGGTATATTGTAGTAGTTTTAGAGGTATCCTATCATGAACTAAAGTTAAACATTTGACCTGCTGGGGGAGGTTTAAGAGAAGTCAGAGGATCTCTGAAGTTATTAAAGGTCCCACGGCATGAAAATGTCACTTTATGAGGTTTTTTAACATTAAGATGAGTTATATAAGGTCTATATAAAAGAGACTTCAGATACAGTATTAGGGGACCACTAAGGTCTATATAAAGAGACTTCAGATACAGTATTAGGGACCACTAAGGTCTATATAAAGAGACTTCAGATACAGTATTAGGGACCACTAAGGCCTATATAAAGAGACTTCAGATACAGTATTAGGGACCACTAAGGTCTATATAAAAGAGACTTCAGATACAGTATTAGGGACAACTAAGGTCTATATAAAAGAGACTTCAGATACAGTATTAGGGACCACTAAGGTCTATATAAAAGAGACTTCAGATACAGTATTAGGGACCACTAAGGTCTATATAAAAGAGACTTCAGATACAGTATTAGGGGACCACTAAGGTCTATATAAAAGCATCCAAAAAGCACCATGTCATGGGACCTTTAAAGGAATAGTTCACCCAAAATACAATATAAATTGAATACAGTACTCACCTCGCTGAGCTTTTGTCCCAGAAAATGTTCTCTTTCAAATGGCGTGAAGGAGAGCAGAGACAGAGTCTGAAATGATCCAGGTTACCTACGGGTCCAATGTGGTTTGGACTGAATTAAACAGGTGGAAGTTGAAAGTGAAGGCTGATTATTCTGCTGACCACCACCACCCCGAACTGTTCCTCTGACCCTCTGTCAGTGCAGTTCTGCGAGGTGATCTCCGTCTCCTGGCTGAAGCACCTTTCGGGCCAGTTGGTCCGCATCATGTTGGACTACCTGGATCACGTGACCCTGTGCTCCAAGCTGAAGGCGGCCGTGATGGAGCAGCAGCAGTGGCCCGACATCTGCAGGCTCCAAGGTACATGAAGTGTATGTTTTAATGAATGGCTTCGACCTGCCAGTGACCTTCAGTAACCTTTCCTGGACATGTTGCCTTCTCCTCCTCCTCCTCCTCCTCCTCCTCCTCTCCTCTCCTCCTCTCCTCTCCT
>NC_048410.1:2265032-2299678 GCF_013103735.1 Etheostoma cragini
GTCCCCTGCTGGAGCTGCTGCCCCCGCGACCCGATACCGGATAAGCGGTCGAAGATGGATGGATGGATGGATAAAGCATAAAACAATAGAAAATAAAATAAAGAAAAGTCTCCTATTTCAGATTTAATTTGGTCAGATCTTATTCAGTATTTTCATTTTCATTTTCACATCTGACAACCCAAATGTGCATTACAGTTCCATATTCCATATTTTGACTTTTTCCTTCTTGGTTTGTATTGCAGGAAATTATTAATTAATGACCTATTACTGTACTTGTTATCTCTTGATTGTTGATCTCTCTTTATGTAACATCTGCACGGTCCAGAGATTTGCATCATCTGTGGATCTCCTCGGTTCCCAGAGGATGAATCCCAGCGATCCTGGTGACTCTCTGGCTCCATCAGGACAAAATGTCCACTATGTATGCAAGAAATATGCAGATCAATAAAAAAGGGTTTTTGTTTCAGGTTGTTGTGGCCTCCTCTCGCCATCATGTTTTTGAGATAATATAATAAAAACATGATGAGAGCAGGTTAAGTGCGCCAGTTGTGAAGTTCATTTACTATATGCACGGATATTAGTGAATAATAAATAGAGGATGTTGAAGTCATGATCAAATAAAGATGACATTTTACACGCAGAGTCAACACTTAAGCTCATCAGTCTCTACAGGGGCGCCCGGGTAGCTCATCCGGTAGAGCGTGCGCCCCATAAGGGTTTGGTTCCGACCTGCGGCCCTTTGCTGCATGTCGGTCCCCCTCTCTCCCCCCTTTCATGTCTCAGGTGTCGTATCGAATAAGGGCCAAATTTGCCAAAAAGAATGATAGAATAGAAAGAAAAAGAAATAAACTGCCTCTACAGGTGTTGGATATCGATCTCTACGGCTTCAGTCAGCCATTATTTTAATTGTTGACGATGATCCGTGTCTCCCAAAAGCCCAAGATTACGTCCTCCAACGTCTTGTTGTGTCCACGGCTCAAAGACATTCAGTTTCCTGTCACAGAGGAGAGAAGACACTAGAACATATTCACATTTAAGAAGCTGGGATCAGAGAACTTTTTTACTTTTTCATGAAAAATGATTCAAATTGGTTTTCAAAATAGTCTGCGATTACCTTTTAAGATATTTTTTTTTGCATTTTAGGTCTCTCTTCGATAGGAGAGTTTTGACACGAACGGGAAACGACATGCAGCAACGGGCCGCAGGTCGGAGTTGAACCTGCAGCTGCCGTGGCGAGGACTGAGCCTCTGCACACGGGCCCGCGCTCCACCTGGTGATCTAACCTGGCGATTAACTTTAACAGGTGACAACTAATCGACTCATCATAGCAACACGTTGAAATCATTTCCACATGAATCCCACTGAAGTCCCAGATTTTATTTCCGCCCCTGCAGGAAGATTTTCAAAATAAGAGTAACAATTCAAAATAGCTTTAAAGACTGAATACAAGATTAAATGATCCAGGGTGAATGTTCTGTACATTTGACACGCAGACCTGATCCGAACTCTCTGCTGCAACAACAGATGTGGAGTCCCCACCCAGCAGGGGGTCACAGAGACCACGTTCTGGACAGAAGGCTCTAACGTCTTTGTCCCCACCACAGGAGTCCTGATCGTCTGGTAAACATGAGTAAAACCAGCTGCTGATGTTGTTGTCATAAAGCATCGTGATCTCTGGAGAGTCCAAAGATTTGAACTTCATGTGTGGGAGACGATTTCACACACGCGCGTGACTGCTGGTGATTGTTAGCATTGTACGGTTAGCATGAAGGACGTAGCATACGGTAAGCTTTGACCATCTCTCCATGGGTCAGTGAGTTGGTAGTTATGGTTACAGTGAAGGGTCTGTCTTCTCCCTCAGTCACACAGAGTCTCTTGAAGCCCATTTCTGCTTGACCCCCCCCCCCAAAAAAAAACAATTGAACATCTAGGAATAATAACAAGACTGATGGTTAATTAAGATCGTGAGCTACTAATTCTAATTGGTGAGATCCGCAGGGCCCAGGTGGTCTTCGGTAGCCTACTACAGCGACTGTCCTACCCCTGAAAAACAACCACATAAGCCGTTTGTTCACCAGTAATTAAGACTCTTATTTGTTGATGTGTCGGCGCCCTCTGGTGGCTGTCGTTATTACGTCAGGAGCCGAGCAGACAGAAAGGCGTTAAACGTGTTCTCATGTTAAACAAACCCGACTTTTGTCCCAGAAGACAAAGTAAACGGATTGTTTTTTTTGTTTTGTTTTTAACTTTAAGAAACAAACGGAGCTTACGTGCGTAACAGGAAAGGAAGTAACGTGCGATTTGAACCCAAACCACCATCCTTTTCTAAACCTGACTAAGTAGTTTTTGAGCCTGAACACAACAAACCTGCACCAGTTTCACAACGTCACCATGTTTAAAACAGCGACTGTTCCCTGGTTTAGATATGAGGGTCCCAGACCCTCCTCCACAGCCCTGCGGATGGGGGTCTAGCCGGGTCCACACAGCATTACAGGATGGGAGAAAAGCTTGCTCTGGGTTATTATCGTTTCTTTAAACCAATCAGAAACATCTTCGGCGGCGCTAAGCAACAGTGCCTCGGCAACATGACCTTGGGAGGGAACTTGTTTTGGTGGAAGGTGTACGTTCAAAAGTAGTTTTAGTTTAGTTAAGTTTGAAAATGAAGAAAGTGAATTTGAAAAGACGGGAGCTCACCGGACCGCTGAGATCCGCTCCAGTATTACTTAAAGAGTAAATCAGATTTCAATACTAACTAAAATCTCCCTATTCTGATTACGTATCTATGGAAGAGAATTATGATTCAACAAAGAAAGAATTGGGAGGCTTCATTTAAGTCACAAAAACAATATCTCATAATTACAACATTAGTAACTTTGACTTGAGTGCTCTCTTTCTTTTTCTAATTTAATAGTAGTGTTATTACCCAATGTATAATATACTGTAATGGCTATGTTGTTGTGTAAATATGTAATTTTACTTATTGTAGACTGCAGATGAACAACAGCCTTTTGGCTCTGGCGTATTGACAGAAGTGTCCTTTAATACGCACTGTCCCTGTATTAAATAAACAAATAAAAAAACAAAAGAATCTTTCCTATTTCCTATTTTAAACTGCATAACGATTTCGCATCAGGATGAATAAAGTTCCATCTTATTTCTTAGTGCCTGAGTGCTTACTTCTTGCCTTTGTCTCTGGGATTTTTGACATTTTGGAGTGTAGTCGGTGGGGTTTGAGGACATTGTGAGACACTTAGAAATTGCACTCTTTGTCCTCTTTGACTGCAGAACTCATTAACGTTTCCACATCACTTCCTGACCCTGATGAAGCTCCCTTGGCCTTTGGAATTAAAACATGGGAAATATGGGCACGGGGAACTCTCCATAAGATCTCTCAATACAAATCATACCAGCTATTAAGCTAACTGAAATAACACCATGCCAGTCTCTAGGAATGGTGAAGGGTATGTGATGATGGGGGGGGGGGGGGGGGGGGGGGGGGGGACTTATCAGGATGCATAGTATCCTGATCCATGAATAGTGGCCTTTGATAATAACATCTGCCTGCCTTTATGGGAATTTAACATAGGAGTGTGCATATTTATGCCCTCTGTATTTGAGAAAGAACATTTATTTATTAACGATACACTATTCATTCACAAAGAAAATTGGTGTCATTAAAAGGTTGGATTTTCCTAATTTATTTTTAAAATAATGCATTAAGATCAATTTCCAAAAGATGTTTTTTTTATTCCTCTTTTTAATCAACGTTAACATGGGTGTGCAAACTTTCTCAAGCAACTGTACACTTAAAAAGCTGTTCCAAGTATTAAAAAAAAGAAAAGAAAATGCATTAAGATGTTGAACTGACCCGCGGGTCCTTGAGCTCTGTAATACAGAGTGATGTGTCTCTATGTGACTCTATGTGACTCTGTGTGTCTCTGTGTGTCTCTATGTGACTCTGTGTGTCTCTGTGTTACTCTGTTTCTCTATGTGACTCTATGTGTCTCTGTGTGTCTCTATGTGACTCTGTGTGTCTCTGTGTTACTCTGTGTTTCTCTATGTGTCTCTATGTGACTCTGTGTGTCTCTATGTGTCTCTATGTGACTCTGTGTGTCTCTATGTGACTCTGTGTGTCTCTATGTGTCTCTGTGTGACTCTGTGTGTCTCTATGTGACTCTGTGTGTCTCTATGTGACTCTATGTGTCTCTGTGTGACTCTGTGTCTCTGTGTGACTCTGTGTGACTCTATGTGTCTCTGTGTGACTCTGTGTGTCTCTATGTGTCTCTGTGTGTCTGTGTGTGAATCTGTGTGTCTCTGTGTGTCTCTGTGTGACTCTGTGTCTCTATGTGACTCTGTGTGTCTCTATGTGACTCTGTGTGTCTCTATGTGTCTGTGTGTGAATCTGTGTGTCTCTGTGTGTCTCTGTGTGACTCTATGTGACTCTGTGTCTCTATGTGACTCTATGTGACTCTGTGTGTCTCTGTGTGACTCTATGTGTCTCTGTGTGACTCTGTGTGACTCTATGTGTCTCTGTGTGACTCTATGTGTCTCTATGTGACTCTGTGTCTCTATGTGACTCTGTGTGACTCTATGTGACTCTGTGACTCTATGTGTCTCTATGTGACTCTATGTGACTCTGTGACTCTGTGTTTCTATGTGTCTCTATGAGACTCTATGTGTCTCTATGTGACTCTGTGTGTCTCTGTGTGACTCTGTGTGACTCTATGTGTCTCTACGTGACTCTATGTGACTCTGTGTGACTCTATGTGTCTCTATGTTACTCTGTGTGACTCTATGTGTCTCTATGTGTCTCTGTGTGTCTCTATGTGTCTCTATGTGTCTCTGTGTGTCTCTATGTGTCTCTATGTGTCTCTATGTGTCTCTGTGTGTCTCTGTGCGACTCTGTGTGTCTCTTTGTGTCTCTATGAGACACATGAGGAGAGCTGCAGGAGGATCCACCTGTCGGGCAGACCTGGGTGTGTCTGTCTGGTCAGCAATTACAACACGAGCCCAAAAGCTTCTGGAAAGATTTAATTTCACTTAATTCCACTGTTCTAACGGACAGACAGGGTGATGTCAGACGCAGACAGTGCTGCTAAATAACTCTGATCAACCATTGCGCCTGATTTCCACCATGATGAGACATCACGATCGGAGGGGACACGTTTAGACTCTTTGAGGACTGAAGAATGTTGGACGCTGTGTTGGAAACTGACCCTAAACACAAGGACGGTAACGTGCATGCAGTTCTTTATCTTTCTTCTTCAACTCCGTAAAATGTGAAGTGAAACAAACCAAGGATTCAAGATGGTGTCTACCTGTTCTACCACACACACACACATACACACACACACACACACGTTTAATAGAGCTTCCCACCAGAGCAACAACCCCCCACCAGGAGGAAAGGTGGGGCTCCCTGAGCTCCCTGTCAGACTGAAGCTGAGTCACAAAGCAAATAATACAGACTTTAGTTAGCTCAAATAATACTGCGTACTCTCCTGACATTTCACACACTGTGTCTCTGAATCTCTTTACAGTTAATACATTTGGAGGAGGAGGAGGAGGAGGAGGGGGGGGGGGTCATGTAAAAGACAAAACATCTACCCATACATATGGGTAAAGGTACAATAAAAAAATAAATTATCACCTTGATAAACAAAAAATAAAATATTCATATTTGCTCTCTCTTTTATTCCAGCTCGTGGTGTTCCTGTTACTGTCCAGCGGGGGGCGCTGCTGCGTCACAGCCAGCCTCTGGAACATGTTGACGGAAGCATGAACGGACAAATGTGATTGGCTAACACAGTCTCATCAGGACCAATCAGATAAGATGAGCGCCCACACTTCTTTTAACAAAATACAGGATTTGGGGATTTTTCCCTCCGTTGTCTGTGTCGTGACACATTTGAAGACGGACGACTACTAAACATTATTATTCAAATACTTTGATATCTGATTGATGAAGACAATTTAATCACGTTTCACAAAATGATCTCGCCCAAATTGATTATCCCAAGGGAAATTATGATTTAAAAAAAACTGGAAAAGTAAGTTTTCTACTTATCTGGAACACAGCTCACTGAGTAGTGAACATAAATTTGATTATTTTAGAAAAATATTGTTTCTTAATAAAGACTCTTGCTATTGAACCATATCACACAACCCTAACTTAAAGAACAAGACTGGTATTCTTCTGTATTTTTCTTATTCAACAAATCCCATGAAAAGACCCACAACTAACAACGTGTTAGTCCGCCTCCGAACGCCCTCTGACCTCCCGTGTGGCAGCTTCAAGCCTGTTTTGATCCAACTGAAGATGTAAATATTAAAAATGTCTCGCCGATATGGAGCAGACTAAACAACCCCACCCAGAAGTCCATTAAGGAGCGGCTCCTTCTGCTTTAGATGATTTCACACAAGTGAAAGTTTTCCAAGCACTTTAACCCTTGTGTTGTATCCGGGTCAAATTGACGAAGTGTTTTATATCAGAAATATTGATTTCTTTCAACCAAATTGTCCAAAAATAACATGGATGATTCCATGTAATGTTCTTCAGGTAAATTAATGATTACTTTCATTGACTTTTTTGGGTGTTTTATTTAATCTTATAGCATTTTAATTCTTTTTATTTTTTTATTATGGTTTTAAAACAGTATCCGTACTAAACTTTGACATCGACCAATCTGAGATCCACTCAACATCCTCTGATCTTACCTACTAGTCAAAATAAATCATAATTTCTGCCTATTTAACTAAAGAACATATGTCTAACTTGATGTAAATGAGGTTTGTTGACCATGAATTCCAAGAATAAGTGTAAAACCTGTTATTAAACCAGCTCAGGTTTTAAAAAAAAGCGCCAAAAGAGTGGAAAAAGTGAGAAATAAATCAGAAAAAGCAACAAAAACATCGTAAAACCACAAAAATATTAATTTTGTAATTTTTGACCTGGATGGGTTAATTGGAAGACAAAACAAGGGTTAAGGACTTCTCTTCTATTTTAGGTTAAACGTAGGGATACAAAGTTAACTTTTAAACAAAAAGTCTTCAAAGCCTTTTACAAAAAAAAATGGAAATTTGAACAATTCCACACAAATGAGCAACTCCAATCTTTCGAGGAAGGCTGAAATCTCCAGAACAGCTACTAAAATGGACAGAAGATCTGAATTGAGGGACGCCCTGGTGGACAAGGGGTTAAGGCGCACCACAACGTCCCCAGAGAGTCTTTACGGTCGGCTATCAAATTAACCCCCCCCCCCCCCCCCCAAAAAAAAATAACGTGGCTACATGAACAAAACAATCAATCTCACATTTAAAAGACTCTGTAATTTCCTACAACTGCTGGTCATTGTAGTTCTTAACAAACGTTCCTCAAACAGGAGGAAAGGTCCCGTTTGATGGGGACTATTTTCAGCTGCGGACTAATCCACATTTGGTGCTCTAACGAGTGCTTCGGCGAGCAGGACGGTGTGTTTTAGATTGAGTCAACATAAAGTACAGTGTGTGTGTTCGTGGTATGAAGGAACAGAGCAGCAGAGCGTCTCACCGATGTGGTTTTAATGGTATTTGGACAACAACGGAGCTCTTTGGCACAGAGGAAGAGGATGTATATCAGCCTTTAAGTATATATGCACAATACTTGTTAGTGGATTAAGTCATTGTTCATTTTAGTCTTTTTTTTTTTAATTTTTTTATAGGATTTGTTGACAATAAGGAAAATATCAGCAGACCAGATTTGGGAAAGTGACACTTAAGCTTTCGATATTATACATTAACCCAGAGAATGATTTCACGGGACACCGACTACTAACGTTTTTGAATTAAGCCCCAAAAACGGACACACAGCGTTTTAAGAAATTATCTATATTCTCTCCTTAAAGCCTACTTCTATGCTGCACTTCCTCGCCGTTCTCCCAGTGGGCGACCCCGCCCTCTGCACCGCTGAAGGTCAACGTCCCCGCCATCTACTGCTTTAACAGAGGGTAGGATGTGGTTTTGAGTGTGTATTCAAGGTTGAGCTAAAGGAGTCTGTCCACCTTTCCAGGTTTGGGCTCTGTGGAGAACGAGAAGTTAGGAGGAGTGAAGTGGCGGTGGGGACGGGAATTCTGGGAGTGGGGTGGAGGGGTGGAGGGGTGGCGGGGTGGGGGGGTGGAGGGGTGGGGGGGGGGCAATTCAGAGTTGGCGAACTTCAGTGGGTGGCCCCTGGGACTCAGCTGATTGGTCATTTAGAGAGGGACGCTCTGCCTCGCCGTGCTGTCAAACAGCTCCAAAGACAACGGTTTACAGGATATGTATGTGTGTGTGTGTGTGTGTGTGTGTGTGTGTGTGTGTGTGTGTGTGTGTGTGTGTGTGTGTGTGTGTGTGTGTGTGTGTGTGTGCTCTTGTTTGTCTATCCTTCACAGTCTGACTTGGGGTCATAGATAAAGACTCCCCCTCCACTCACAATATGTTCTGCTTATTGTTACTTTACTTGTTTGTTTGAGCATCACAGTGCAGAGTTTGTTTCCCTGGGCTCACTGCGGGTGGGAGAGAAAGATCTAAACAGCATATTATCGCAATGTTTTCTGTAGCAATACTTTATCGACACACGGACGTCAAGTATCGACCCTTTTTTTATGAGTGCACATCTGATAGAGCTTTTTGACACAGGAATAATAAAAATTAAAATAAAAGCAAAGAGTTTTTATAGTGAGATGAAAACAAATCTTTTAAAAAACAGACGTTGACATCTTCCTTCGTTCTATGAGGACATCATTTGAAGTTGTAAAAAAGGTAATAAATTGCAATTTATCGCAGAATATCACAATTTATTTTAAATTGCAATGATATATTGTATGATTTCCATCCCTACTGCTTACCTTAAATCTATGTTTAAAGATACTTCCAAGTTTTAAGACAAAGATTCTCCAATTTCAATAGTAGTAGTGTCTGGTTTTTCTACAAAAAATGGCCTTATTAAAATCCGTTGAATTACATCTACTACTTGTGCATATGGTTTATTGGACAAGAACTGGCTTGAGATGCTCATATGTACACACAGTACGTTTTAAACTGAGATTTAACGTGAGCCCATGCAGGGAAACTGTCCTTCTGCACGTGAATGTGAAAACATCCTCTTCTCTGCACATTACTCATTCTGCAGAGTGAACTCCAACCTCTAGGTGATGAAAGGATGAAAAGCACATTGTGAGTGGAGGGGCACTCTGAGGTTAGATTGGGATGATTAAGGGTAGGGTTAGGGGCCGGGGAGTGCAATACGCCAATGCAGGTCCTCACAAGTATAGAAATACAAGTGTGTATGTTTGTGTGTGTGTGTGTGAGTGTATGTGTGTGTGTGTGTGTGTTTTACAGAGGCTCTCCATTAAGGTTGAAGTTGCAGACATTTCGGCACCACCGTCTGTAGTAACTGCTTGACTGTAGAATGCCCACGTTGAATGAACGAATGAACCTCGTTCCATATTTACAGCCAATCCATCTCAGTTCCTGACAACATCAGCGGCATGACCTGCACTGACTGTACAACCTGAACGTACTCACAACAAGCTGTGTGTGTATGTGTGTGTGTGTGTATGTGTGTGTGTGTGTGTGTTTGTTTGGAGCTACGGCAGGTTGTCGTCCCGCAGGCTCTCCAGGATCTGGACCAGGCTCTCCAGTCCGAACACATAGCCCCGGTCCGGCCCGTCGTGCACCGCCGTGTCGCCGCGGAAACCCTTGAAGGTGGAGTGGGCGAAGTCGATCATACGTACGTCCACCAGGGGGGGCTGATGGGGCTGGGGGGCAGGAGGAGGGGGGAAGGACTTGAAGTTGGGCGCAGGAGAGAAGGAGTCTGGATGAGGGTGAGGCGAGGGGAGAGGGGGGAGGAAGGAGTGGCAGTCTGACTTTGAGGGTGGGGCCTGTTGGGGAGCACGAGTGGAGGGTGAGGGTGTAGCCATCAGTCCAGGTCCCTGAGAGGACACTGACCCCGGGTCGGGGTTCTGGCTCATGTCCGTTTCACATGGAGTGCTTGGGGCTGGAGGTGCGTGGGGTCCGGGCCCACAGAGGGGCTCCACGGTGGCCACGGGAGCCTTCTGGTGCAACGCTGCATGGGTCCCAGAAGTGAGGACTGAAGGGCCCTCTGGTTCCTGCAGACAGAATCAAACCACAGTAGAGATCAGTTAAAACAATAGACTGTAAACAAAAGAAGAAGTAAAAGATGGACGACGTGTCTCCAAATCCTCCTCCAAAAGTAATCTTGTAACACCATCAGGTGAAAAAGATATACTTGAGATGACACATTTAGAGGGAAGTGGTGTGTGTGTGTGTGGACAGTTTAGGCTGTCAACATAAAAAAAGTTTTTTTTAATTACCAATATTTTCTGGAGGTTTCATCCTGGGATCCCATTGACCCCAAGGATAACAGCTGCTAGTAAATTTGAGGATAACAGGAGGATTAAATAAAAAATTGGTAATCCAGGTTTGGCTGCAGTTAAGTTTGCGGAACGTAAACAAACCTCATCTGGACTTCACCTCCCACTTTTATAGTGACAATACACAGCTATGAACACACTTTCTTGACAGAGTTTTGTCACCTGACTTCCCTGAAGAACAAACGAGCCCTCATCCTTCATAGCCCCGGGCTCACCTTTCCCTCATAGATGATGAGCAGTGAAGACGAGTAGAAGCGGTAGGACGCCTGCCTCTCCAGCACCGCCTTCAGGGTGCGAAGCTTATTCAGGATTGGCTCAAAGAGGTCCTGCCTCAGTCCCTTTCCGTTGTGCATGTACTGGTAAAGGGCCTCGCGGAAGCCTTCGATCGACAGGCCGCGGCCGTAGTACTTGTTCCTGCAGAGGTAGTGACCGGTGCTCAGCTGGTACACCTGAGACACACACACACACACACACACACACACACACACACACACACACACACACACACACACACACACACACACACACACACACACACACACACACACACACACACACACACACACACACACACACACACACACACACACACACACACACACACACACACAGAGTGTCATAATTTATTATTTATAACTTGAAAGCTATGTATATACCTTCCCTTGTTTAATGTAAGGCCGGTTCATTGTGTACTACGTCACATCCTGCTGCACATGCAGTCAGATTTTCTAAATAAAATCAGACCACAGTTGCAACTTATCTTCCCGTTTTGGAGCCTAAATATCAACACTGGCAAACAGTGGTGGAAAAGTAACTAAGTAAATCTACTAGGGCTGTCAAAATAAACATTTTAAAATCTTTTATTTTCATTGGTTAACACGCACGTTCGGTGGTTTTACTCCGTAGTTTGGGAAACCAGGAAGCTGCACAGGTAACAATGTGGACACTGTTGCCAACATGCCGACTTTCTCGCTAGATTTAACAATTTGTTTTGAACCCTCTAATATTTATAAATATCCCTTTAAAGTACATTTTTAACAGATAAAAAAATGTGCGATTAATTGAGAGTTAACTAGGACAGTCATTTTATTGCGATTAAAAATGTAAAATGTACTTTAAAAGTACTTTACTGAGTAATTCAAGATTTGTTCTTTACTCGACTATTTCCATTTTATGTTACTTTACAACATTTTGGAGGCAAATATTTTACTTTTGTACTCCACTACGTTTATCTGACAGCATTATTTTGCCAATCTAAATTGTTAGTACAAAATATAAATCAACTGATAAATGATGTATTATTATTATTATTATTATCATTTTAAACGCGAGTGAACCTGAGACACCTGCTGACGATGCAGAGGCGTTCTCAACAAAATGATGCTCCGCCCACCTGTTCCCCGTGGAACACCATCACAGAACACCACATCCAAGTAGGCCCTGCAGTTCCTGCTTGTAGCAAAGCATTGTGGATGTTTATCTTGTCTCGGTTAAGCTACGCTGCAATATAATTCAATATTATCTGTTCCATGTTTACCAGCTGCAACATTAAAGAGATGTTCACACATTATTGCATTGATAACTATAATCAAGAAGTATAATGTATAGTATTATGAAATGGGCCATTCTGCACAATGAGTACTTTGACTTTTGTTACTTTGAGTATCTTTTGATGCTATTACTTTTGTACAAAATAATGCTGAACTTTTACCCGTAACAGAGTATTTCTACACTGTAGTATTACTAATTTTACATCAGCCACAGATCTTAGTACTTCTTCCACCACTGCTGACAGTGATGCATGAAGCTTTAGCACCGCTGCATTATCAGAGGATCAGATGACCGAGACAAAACTAGAAAATAATAAGAAAAGGAAAATCTAATCAAATGGAATAAAGACCGTATCTCTTTGGTTCTTTGGGTTTTCTAAATGTGCATGAGGAATTCTTATGCTATTACGTTACATTACCCAATTTCCCCCAGCAGAGTGAACTGGACCATCCCTAATCTGATGGATGTCCTAAAGATAAAGGCGCCTGTATTTACTTCTCCTACATTCTCAGGCGATTATCTTTGGATCAGAACCGCCGTGAACGGACGCTGCAAAGTATTCGCCGACGCTGTCTGAACCGTAGCGGCGGTTGTTGTGTACCTGCATGCCACACACTCTGACTCCCAGCGTCGCTGAAGTGCTCTGTTCACATTTCCTGATCTGCCTCGCCGCCTTCTCCTCGGAGGCGTCGTCTCCGTGCTGCCTGGTGCCCATCTTCAGGTCCAGGATGCAGGGGTAGGAGAAGTGGTGAACCACGTTCTCCAACAACAGGAACTCTGGTTCAAATGATGCAGTTAAGGAGCAAACTACCGAATCATCAGATTTAGGGGTAGAGAATGGACAAAACGCTTTATGATGCTCTGTATTTCTTATGCAAAACATCTAACCTTTTGACAATTTTAGAAACTAAACATTGTAAATGAACCATTGTGAAATTGCAGAACGAAGGTTAACTGATTGGTCTAAAAGTCTGCTAAATAATTACAATTCCGTTTTGCGACGTTTTTCCAATCAATGTTAAACTATTGTCAATCACATGTAACACCTGTTGAAATTTAACAGCCTATTCTCCCGCTGCGCTGCTGTTACATTTTTAATGTGATGTAATCTGCACGGAGTGTCCCGTTTTATCTCAGCATCGATAAAAAAACTGACAAAGTGCAGGGCACTGCAGGGCATAGCATACAGTATATATAAATGGAAAACCTTATTTCTGTGTAAAACTAAAGTCAGACTGTATGTCAGCAATTTTCCACAGAGGTAAAGATGATTTTATTTCTCCATCGGTCTGGTTCACTTCATTTGAAAATATTTCCAGGTAAGCACATTCCTTCCCTTAAGTTATATGAAAATGTATCAACCCGGTTAATGAGACAGAACTTTCCTGAGGATCACTTTGAATAAATTATACGATTTCAATTCGATTTTGACTTCTTTAGCTTTTCTCACTTTATTTCTGTGTCTTTATATTTCACAACAAAAAATGAAATGACATTTTAAAACGCCTTTTTCTGTTTAGGATACTCTCGTTACAATTTAAAGGAGAGTTCTTGCTTAAAAAGATGCTGAAACGCTCTCCACCGCAGAGATGACAACTGGGCGCTGATAACTTCAATAATCTGAATGTACCATGTATCCGCACAGAGACCCTTCTGACACCAGCCCTGCTGAATCTGCTTGGACTGAAGGCAGATGGACTTGGTGGAGGACAGAGTGTGTGTTTCTGTTTCCAGGCAGCTGCAGTCTGCTCTCTTTGAAGCTGAAGATCAAAGCACAACCTCTGACCTGATAACCTCAGATACCCAGGCCCCACCCGGCTTTAAAAGCTAATTAAACATAGCGGCCAAGCTGTGGAATTGCAACTTCCTTGTCCTTCACATGATGCCCTCTGGTCCAAAAAGACTTTTTTCCCATAGACACATAGGAAAGCGGCGTTATCATGGATCCCACGTAACTTCTAGGCAAGTCCCGCCATACAAAGCAGCTCAATAGGTTGGGGTTAGGCATGGGTTAGGATAGCTGATTGGTCAGGGGATAGGACCTGAACGAATCGGGTTAAAGATGCAGAAGGTGAGACTAACTTTCTGTCATATTTGCTGAAACTGGCCCCATATTTGAGTAGTACTACATAAAGCATGTAATTTAAAAACAAAAGACAAATCTGGCACAACCTACAGCCTGAAGTGCAATTTGCGAATTCAACGCTCCCTATTCAGATGCACCAATCAGGGCCAAGTGGGGGGTGTCTAAATGCATGTCAATCACTGCTCAGGCACACGCATTCATTTTCCCTTGTGGGCTAATTTGTAAAGCTACATTCCTTCAAGTTTGATGGCACGGCCGTGTTTTAAAAGCTATGAATGCTGTGGATAAATCTAGCAATTGGATTTACATTTTTCTGTCAAATGAAACAAAAGGACTGTTGAGTATCAGTGAATGTGACAGGTTGAGGAAGGATACTGAAGAGTTTGCGGTCCTTGGATTCAGATCTCATGCGGCTGAGCTGCTGTTTGTGGCACCGGAGGCTCCAGGGGTTGTGGCTGATCTTCTCTGAACTAAAACCGCTGTTCCAGTCCAACATCTGGAAGGGAACGTCCGAGTGGATCTTTGGGTCGAGCCTGGGACTCTTCAGCTCTGCAAGACTGCAGCGAGGAGAAGACGATCATTAATATCACAGGAATGACTGTTGGTGCCCCTCTGTTCGAACACTTTACAATGGATTTAAAGGTCTGCATTATTCACACAAATCTGAACTATGGAGAGTTCTGTGAAGTCTGTCCTTATTTGCCCCAAATAGAAGCTGGAACCAGGTTATTTTTTTAATTGTTTATGGCTAAATTATTACTATGAAGATTGTTGTTAATTAACTTTCTTTCAACAAACTAATAAATTAAATATTGAAAAATAATGGAATAACCATTTCACCACTGGTTTATTTTGTAATGTTTTCCTTTTAAAAGGTGCCCTGCCACACATATTTCATGACCTGAAGTCCTACCATGGACCATGGAAAAATGCCTTGGTTACCTTGTTTAAAGCCATTCTAGTGTGGTATAGAAAGCCTGTAAGAAGACTCAGCTCAATTTGTGCCAGTTCTCATTGATATTAGCTAAGCTGTTTGACTCTGACTGACTCTGAACAGCTAGCCAATGAGAGCCTGTCTATCAGCAAACTTTACCCAGCGCAAGTGGGTGAGCTCATGAACATTAATGAGCTCCGGCAACATGACATCAGACTGACCAGCTTTTCTGATTTCTCCTCTTATTTCTTTTCAGTGGCTAGAGCTGACAGAGAAGGTAGCAGTTCATCTTCACATTCACGACATAACACATATGAACATTACATATTTTCCAAAATGCAAGTAAAAACGGTCTTGAGTGGCAGGGCACCTTTAATGGGATCTTACTTATCAGAAGTTTCGGTGTCGTGTGCCTCCCTCCTGTCGGGCCGCTCCTCCTTGTGTTCAGAGGCGGCGGAGGAGGAGCGTCGGAGGCTACGCCGGGAGTGTTTTCTCCTCGGCTGCTCCCTCTCTGGGAGGTCTCGCTCCTCGTGCTCCGCCGTCCCTCCGTCTGTGTTGCTCTCCACGTACGGGTAGGCCACCAGGTTGATGTAGCCGTCAGAGTCGCTTTCGAAACAAACCATCACTACCCCTGCCAGGACGGAGCAAAATAACAACAGGAAGTTTAGGAACAACATATTTATTACAATACCAGGACAGACACAGAAATATAATCCATCTTCTTACTGACTTCAAAAGTTCTTACATAGTTTGTTAATCTCCATCACCTGTAATTATTTTACACCTGCTGCTGTAAAAGAAATATCTTAATGCAGTTTTTCTCCTATAATTAGGCCAAAGTTTCATCAGCAAAAATAACACAAAATATTCATTGTTTCCCCTGTATTTATTCTGTAGGGCAAACCATAGTGAGTCCATGAATGAGGCAACCGTCTGTGGTTAGTTCACGTCTGTAAGAGCAGGACAGTCAGGTGTGTTATCTAAACTGCTAAACCAGTTAACACGTTATCGTTAGCCTACCGGTTACAAAGAGGCCCGGTAGGTTCCGTGTTGTTGTGTTTTTAGCTGAGCTGGACCAGAGAATATTTGGTCAAAACGTATGTAAAGCAGCGCTTTATGTGGAATGAACATTGCGCCGGGATCCATTTATTAAAGAAAAGCCTTTTAACTGCTACATTCCTTGTGCAGTGGATTCACGTCTCCCTCAACCCACTTTATTTATGGTTGTGCAGAGGCTCCATGCAAAGCTTTTGCAGTAGCCAATGTAAATGGCCTGATGTTTATACTCCAACGGGTGTGAGTGTGTGTGTGTGTGTGTGTGTGTGTGTGTGTGTGTGTGTGTGTGGGGATTGGGGAGTGGATGATAGAGCGAGGGAGAAGTGAGAGAGTGGCGACGATTAGCTCCAGAGGGAGTAGCGTCTCTAAAGTCATAGTGAGAGAAACTAAGTGTCCCCGCTGTGCTTTCAGACCTCGGTGGAAAATCTGTAGCAGGAAAGGTTATCCATCTTCTTGATTACATATTGTATATTGAGCGTCCGCGTCTCCGCGTACGTAACCACGTAGATTTAACGCAGAAGCATAAATTACGCTTAAGGCTTTCAACCTTGGGAAAGCACTGGAATGGAAACACAGTTAATATCAGACATGCTGTTAGTTTTTAAAACCAGCAGGTCCAAATGCTGTCCACTAGGACAGCATTTAGACTGCACCAATATTCAGAGACAAGAGTCAGAAAGTCAGAAAAATGTTTGTCAAGTTTGTCAGTTATACAGCAGAGTCCTGCTGATATAAAGTTTCTGACATTAG
This sequence comes from Etheostoma cragini, assembly GCF_013103735.1. NCBI lineage: Eukaryota > Metazoa > Chordata > Actinopteri > Perciformes > Percidae > Etheostoma > Etheostoma cragini. Next base: position 2,281,819 of record NC_048410.1, read on the forward strand.
CCAGTAGCCACCTATTCATCAGACCAGACCAGGTCAGGCTGTAGAAGCAAAACCCTGAAAATTGTACTGAGCAAAGGTTAGATTTTGATAAAGGGAATTTGACTTTTAATTTTTAAGAGAAAAAAAGAATCAAATTTCATCTTGGAAAAGGGAAATGGTGTCACTTAAACACTGTCGTTCACTCAAACCCAGACCAAAGACAATAATTGGATCACTTGTTTTACTGTATTAAATGAGTGTTCACATGGGTTGGGTAATATGGATCAATTCTGGCATCATAATATGTGTACTTTTAAGTTAATATATTTTATTATATAGGGGGGGCATGTCCATGGATGCATTGATGTGTGAGGAGGGAAACCTTGTACTCAGTCCTGATGGGAAGCCAGCGTAGTGAGTGGAGAATGGGGGTAATGTGCTCATGTTTCCGCACTCTCATCGGGATCCTAGCTGCAGAGTCTTGAATTTACTGAAGCCTCTGCAGACTCTTTCTAGGGATCCCAATGAGAAGCGCGTTGCAGTAGTCCAGTCTGAGGAGACAAAGGCGTGAACCAGCTTTTCGGCGTCTGGGAGGGAGAGAATGGGTCGGAGTTTGGAAATGTTACGGAGGTGGTAGAAAGAGGTCTTGCACAGGTGATTTATATGGGCTTTAAAAGTGAGTTGGGAGTCTATTTTACCAAGATTTTTACCAAGATTACTAACTGTTGATGAGAGCGGGATGTTAGTATCGGAAAAAGCTGATGCTGGTTATGGATGATGATTTGGTCTGATGAGGAGTTCCAACCTTTATCTCCTCCAGACAGGTGGTGAGTTTTGATGAGGATGATTGTGAGGGTGGGGTGTCAGCTGTGACATTTACATAGAGGTGTATGTCATCAGCATAGCAGTGGAAAGAAATATTGTGGCAGCTGATGATTTGGCCAGTTTGGACATGCTTTTCCATCTAAGTGAATGAGAATGCGTGTCAAAGGTTTTGACTGGTACCGTATGTGAGATTCTGATGAGCTCCTCAGAGATGAAGACTTTATGACAAAGAGCAATGTAAATGTAAATGTGCTGTATTTATATAGCGCTTTCCAGTCTTAACAACTGCTCAAAGCACTTTTACATCTACAGGAAACATTCACCATTCACACACATTCATACACTGTGGCTGGGGCTGCCGTACAAGGTGCCACCTGCTCATCAGATAAACATTCACACACATTCACACTCCGATAAGCAGCACCGGGGTTCAGTGTCTTGCCCAAGGACACTTCGACAATGACTACAGGGGCGGGGATCAAACCACCAACCTTCCGATTGGCAGGCAACCGCTCTACCACTGAGCCACAGCCGCCCCACAGCAATGAGCTGTTGTTCTGGAGCCTTCCGGTGGGACAACACCTTCCTAACACACTAAAAGTTGGGTTTTCATGTCATTTGTCATCCGTCTGTTTAGTGTACCAAAATTTAGTAAATGTTCTGGAAATTCAATTGGGAAACTGTTTTTAGATCAAAATACCCAGAAAGAAAATGTCAGAAATTAAGCAGTTATTTTTAGCTTCACAAAAAGAGAAGAGCATCTCATCCCCACTAAGTGAATCACTGAACATCCTCCTTGTATGTCCAGATTTAATTTTGTGTTGAGTTTGCTCAATGGTGGAAAATCAACTCCAACGATCACACCCGTCCAAACTGAAGAGTCAAATCTTTCAGAATGTCTCTCTCTCTGTCCACAGGAAACTGGACTTCTTTACCCCCTCCACACCCACAACACCAGGAGAAATCTGATATAATAATGCCAAACACTTTATGGATAAAACAACCTTGACAGATTGAGAAAGCCGTCCCTGGGCAGCTGTCTGTCTGCTCTTATTAAATGAGCGGGACAATGGTAGTGGGCAGAGGTCCAGGGCTAAATACAGACTCCTTATAGACCACTGGGACCCACAACACCAGCAAGGTGAACTGGTGGGAATAAAGACAACAGCAGGTCACTGTGGTGGGTTTATACCACCAGCTTGCATGTAAAGTACTTCAGTACCAGGAAGGTGGTATTTTAAGTTATAAAGTGCAACATTTTAAAGAGGACATATTTCGTATTCTCTTCTCTTATCTAAAATGTTATGATGTTGATTACAATGATGTTGAATTTTCATGTTAAACATGGTCAAATAATGAGGTCAACGTATTTTAGAGAAATCCCGTTAGCTAAAACATTTCTGGTTGTGTAGTATTTGTAGTATGTAGTAGAAGTATTTCCTTCGGGAATAATAAAGTATCTATCTATCTATCTATCTATCTATCTATCTATCTATCTATCTAGTATTTGATTTCGAAAGTCTTTAACGGTGATTTTCACGGTACAAAGTCCTGCTATTTACTCCATTGTATTAGCTCCAGCTGCTACAAGAGACTCCAGGAAACACGCTGGCCAATCAGTGCAGGCCGGGGCTATTTCGGGAGGCGGGCTCAAAGAGACAGGCGCTCCATCAAAGTGTCTCATGTGAAGCAGCCACAGGCAGTGTGAGAAAGATAAAGTCTTTTTTTAAATAATTTTTTGGGGGGCTTTTTCCCTTCATTTCAGAGTGACAGTGGATAGACAGGAAAGATGGGAGAGAGATGGGGGACGACACACAGCAAAGGGGCGCAGGTCGGACTCAAACCCGGGCCGCCGCAAAAGCCTCAGCCTACATGGGGCGCTTACTGGGTGAGCTAGACGACGCCCCGAGATAAAGTCTTTTTGAACATTAAAGCATGTAAATGTCCTAGTCCAAGCACAAAATCCAACTATGAACCTGGAAATGCTAAATGATGGTTTCCCTTTAATATAACTACACAACATTTGGTTTTCTTTGTTTACTAGTATGGATGTAAATATCAATATAAATGTGAGATTAAAAAAAAAAATGGCCTAGGACGTGATCTACTTTAGATTTCACTTGTTCAACGTCAGACATCCCTATGTATTCTTAGTTTATTGATTAGCTGATAGCGGAAGAGGAGGAGAACAGCCCAGTAGATCCGGTAAGACAGACTACACCTACTCCATCCACCATGAAACCCTCTCTTCATCTCCCAATCTACTTTCACTCGTCAATGTCTCCTCTCTTACATAGTTTGCTAAAATTATAAATAGGTCACATACAAAAAAAATAAGGTGTGTACGTGTGTGTGTGTGGGTGCGCACGGTGGCTGTCCGAGTGTGTTTGGGCCTGTTACTACAGCAAAAGCGCGTGGAAACAGCTACGTTATGTGCCCGGTGATGAAAAACAGAGCAGCTCGACCACTTCACTGCCAGTAAACATCCGTGATTCTGTCTGTCTTTCTCTTCTGTGCTTTTCTGTCTGCCTTTGCATCCGCCATGAACTCAGAGGAGTAGAGGTAATTTAGAGCAGTGTTTGAAATGTGTGGTAGCCCAAATCCCTAAAAGAGGATCTGGGATCCTCTGAAAGCTGCTGGTCCGGGCGGTCTCTCTAGCAGTAACCAAGATGGTGTTCACGCGTTTTTCACTTTAAATCAACACATTTCTAATCCTGAAATAAATTACATGACAATTTTGAACTGGTCTTCATCTTCTGTCGATGACATAATTGTAGACTTGGCACGGGGTGTTTTTATGTATTATGAATGTAGGTTGCTTTCATATTGTGTTTTCTTGTGTGCCAATGTTCGTGTGTGTAAGCACTGTGTGTGAATCTGAAGTGAGATAAATTGGATTTAATTCCTCTTTAATTATTATATCTACTGGTTTTTCATAAGACAATTGCTGGAATAATGTAACATATCACAGATTATTTAAATACATGTCCTATTTCCAGTGGATCTTTCTTCTTTTTTAAAATCACTTTATTAAAGGTGCCCTGCCACAAACATTTCATTACTTTGTGGTATTGTCTGAAGTCCTATCATGGACTCTGTTAAATTTATTTGTGGAAAAAATGCCTTGGTTACCTTGTTTTAAGCCATTCTAGCATGGTATAGAAACCCTGCAGGAAGACTCTGCTTGATTTTTGCCAGTTCTTATTGATATTCAACGAGCAGAAAGGCCCAGAACACCTGGATTTGATCCAGGAACCTCCTGCGGTGAGGCCACAGTGCTAACTATTGGCCACCATGCTGCTTGTGACTGGTAGAGAGTTCAAACTAGAGAGCAAGTGATCCAAAAAGTCAAAATAGACAGTTTGTACCACTCTGGGTGGTAGTAGTATGACTGCAAACTTGACCAAACCAAGTGGAAAAAATATGAAGTCTAAACCCAAACAATTAAAGGAACAATGTGTCTCCTTTGGAGAAAACGTGGAGCTACGGTTCCCCAGCACCACGTATTTAAGTCCATCTGAAAACTGTGCTGTGAGAGTACGTCGTCCAGCTCCCATCCATGGCTACACTAATACAAAACCTCAGTGAGTTGTGACTGACCTTTGTACTCGGGGGTGAACTCCTTCATCTCTGGAGGCAGAGACTCGTAGAAGCGCTGCTCTCTGCTGATTAGAGGCTTACACACCGTGTGGTCATCGTAACGCATCATACTGGTGTGACCACCCACCTACAAGCACACGCGCGCACACACACACACACACACACACACACACAAAGAGATTCATAGGGTTGGTAAATATAGCAATACATCAATATTATATCCACATGGATGTACAGTATGTGGCTAGATATCCTAAATTTTGGATATTGTAATATTGTTAGATGACACAAGTCTTTTCCTGGTTTTAACGGCTACATAAGAGGAACAGGGTTCATGCGTATTTTCACCGATACTTTTCCATAACTTTTTTTCGGCAAATTTCCATGACTCTGTAATCCTGAAAATCAACTTTATACAATAAGAATAAAAATCTGTGTTAACGTTTACGCTCAGAGGGTTTAACAATAAAAATAAATGACAGTGCCTGTGGTTCATAGCGGGATCTGTAATATCACGCCCCTAACAGAACGTTAAGGTTACGTGAAATACATTTTTTATTTAAAAAAAATGCTTTGTTGGAAAATCCCTTGATTGTTCCAAAACCTTTCCAGGCATTGAATTTGCATTTTTCAAATGCCCAAACTTTTCCTGTTTTTTCAAAAAGTATGAACCCTTTTAGTAAATGTCAACCCTAAAATATCGCCGCAAAATCGGCATGAATGTACTTGGTCAAAAAAATTGTGATATTTGATTTTCTCCAGCTCTACGTTTAAGTCAGCTTCTCTGGAGCACACGCCATTCCTACCAACCTGGTGGATGAAAGGCTCCAGTGGAACGCCTCCTGCCCGTGGTCGAAGTGCAGCCCCTCCCCCCTGCCCCGCCCCCTGTAACTTGTTGTCCATGTTGTTGGTGTGAGGGAGGCACATGGCTCCTGGCAGACGCACCGTGCTTCCTCCTGCAAGGGAGAAAGGGATTAATGAAAACGGGTGTCAGTGAAAGACTTGTTTTGCAATAAAGCTGCTCCTATTCGCCGTCAGCACTGCTCGTCCGATGGCCGAAAAGCTTTGAAAACCACCTCTGCCCACACTGTGGACTTCAACACGTATAACCTGGCCCTAGGGTGCACAGTCTTGCTTCGGCAGCAGCTCTGACTCAGGCTGGGTGTCATCCCAAATGTGTAGATGCTATACAAAAATGCAAGTTTTTCTACAAAACCTTCATTTTAGTTTAATTTAACAAGACAATTTTCTAATATTAAATGGTGTCTAAACATGATCAGCTACGCTGGGTGATAATGTTTTGGGTGTTTTAGGCCTTTATTTGACAGGACAGATTAAGGCATGAAAGGGGAGAGAGAAAGGGGGAATGACATGCAGAAAAAGGGCCGCAGGTCGGAGTCGAGCCGGGGCCCACTGGGTCGAGGAGTAAACCTCTTCATGTGGGCGCCCGCTCTGCCAACTGAGTTATCTGGGCGCCCACAAACTGGCAAATTTAATATTTTAATCAGGAACTATGTGATCACTCAGTACTCAGTGTAACAGGTCCAGTCTGTGACACTCCGGGCCTCGGACGCATTTCAATTATCATTAAGAAATGTTGAGGTTAAGACCAGCTGGTGTTCACTGCAGTTTGGGCCAAGATCTCCAACACACAAAATCAAAGTGAGCAACATCTAGTGTCCAGGTCCTACCTTGGGCATTGGCTCTGGTGTGCACTGACGGGGAGGGGGGGGCGCAGGGCACCACGGGCTGCTGGGAGCGCACGCCGGCCCCGGGGGGAGGCGGCGCCAGACCGAAAAACCACCTCACAAAGCCTTCAACCAGAGTGCTCCAATCCACCGCCGGCAGCACAGAGACCCAATCAGGACAGCGGGTGGCGGGGCGGGGTTGGGGAAGAAGAAGCAGGGGGTCAGGTAGGCAGGGTCACCACTTCCTGTAAAGAGGAAATAATACCATGTTAAGTTTAACTATTCAATGTATATTTAACGCTGCTAGTTACAGTAAAGTCAATGTGCTGCAAGACCCGAGCTACGTAAGAGCTGAAAGCAGCTAAAACTCGGCTCTGCCTGAAAAAGCACAAATTTTGGGGTAAAATCCCCGACACATGATGTTGTGTGCTCCTTCAGCACAAAACAAAACAACCACTCACAACAGGTCTCATCTAGCGGAATCTGAACCAGCTTATAAAAATAAAACACACACAGTTTTCTGGGCATGTCGCCACAAACAGTTGACATCAAACGTTTCAGCATGTCAGCTTCAACCAGAGTGTCTCTCTCTCACACACACACACACACACACACACACACACACACACACACACAAATAAATACAGGCACACATCTCCATCTAACTCAATGAGTGGGGCCACAGCACTTTCAGGGTCAGAACAGACGTCCCCCTTGTGAGGGATTTTGGCTTTTAACGCTGTTTAACTTCAAGTTTTGTGTTAAAATAATAAAGAATAATAATCAAATAAAAGCTACCTACCCACTATATCAATTGGTGCCGTCAACTTCTTTCAACACTTTGTTTAGTTTTTGTTTTTGTTTAATAGTTTATTTGAACAAAAAAAACAAAAAAACGACGACAATAAAATAAAAGATGTATATACATGCATTCCTGCATACATCTATAATTAAAATGACAGATAAACAAGGTCATGTACTTATTAGCACATTAGTCTTCCAAAATGAAAATTCATTCAAACAAAACAAAAAGTTTTCCATGTTCAAAAGGAGAAGGAAGAAGTTGATAAACAACTTCTCAGGTCCGACCCCCTTTCTCTACTTTCATCCTTTAGTAAATCTTATGCTTCAGTTATTTACACATCATAGACACAGATGCATGCACACAAAACCACTTTTTTTTTAATCTTCCCTTTCTTCTTCTTCTTCTTCTTTCTATTTCATTTATCTATAGCAGATTAAGCACTTGACTCCCAAAACTAATGTTTAAAGATATGGTCCGGCAGTTTTGTTGTCCTCCCAGCTCACTGCTGATTTGAAAGTTTTTGAATTTTTAAACATCGTCAGTAATCTGAGTGTTTTTTTGTTTTTTTTTATTCAGGATTTCCTCTCCAAAAATCCGTTAGCACACACGTTCCCAACTGCAACGAGCAACACAATGAATCAAAGCCCAACTGTTGCTGAGTAACACCTCAGATAAATAAATCTCAATTATAAATAATTAGCATTTGGAACAGTTACACCGGAGACGCATCAAACGGCTAAAGACACCACACAAAATGTAATAGAGCTTGTTTCCAAAAAAACACGTGAATATATTTTGGAGAACATTTACATTTTTCATTTGAGGTCAATCATCATCAGTAAAAATGCAAAAACCCGTGGATGCTCTGTCATGAACTAGGCCTGCACAAATAATAGTTATAAAATCGCAAATCTCAACTCACCGTGTTCACGATTTCATTAAAAAAATAAAAATACTACTTGAATTTTACAAATAAGCTGTATAAAATAGGTTTTAAAGAGCTCCGATGCTCTCCCTTCTCTTTACTGAAGCCTCTATGTTTACAGGCTTGTGGTGATGCCTAATGTGCTATGGGGGCCGAAAAATCTCTCTGGTACTGCCAGTTTGTTATGTTTTGTCATGGTTCATGTGTGCAATAAACACTACACTTTGTGAGAAAAAAAAAAATCATGATATCAATTCTAAGCTTAAAAAATCGTGATCTGCACAAGGCTCTTGAGGCTAAATGGGAGCAAATCCTTGCAGCCAGGTCCAACATCTTGGACATTTTAGGAAAACCCTCCCAGAGGATTAGAGGCTTAAATCGGCAGGTTAAATGTAATTTATGTCCAGCAATCAAATGTTTAGATGTCCACATACTTTTGGACTTGTGTCCCAGAATGACTCAACGTTGCCTGACATGGGAAGAAAGGAGGAGGACTGGAAGACCCAATGTTGATGTCACAGTTTATATTGCCCAGCCCTATGAATCTCTTTGTGTGTGTGTGTATGTGTGTGTGTGTGTGTGTGTGTGTGTGTGCGCGTGTGTGTGTCTCTCTGAAGGCATCATCTGGTCAATGTCAAGGCTGCAGTGAGACGCTCGCTAATGTGATCACGATGTGGGCTGCAAATAATGGACTGACAACCGACGCAGCCTCCATACAGACACGCTGAGACATCTTTTTCAAAGAAGATTTTCAAAAAACAAACATCTATCTTGCAAAAGACAGCAACTAGGAGGAGCAGCTCTGCTCATGTTTGAAATCAGGATAATCAAACAATTGAATTCTGCTGAGAAATTCAGATTAAATTTACGTGGTTAAAAAAACTAATTGTGGTCATTCACATTGCAGCCCTGCTAACTGGTGGTAAACCGGGGTGATAATACAGTTCCTAGATTTCTATTGGAAACGCAGTGTTGGACCAAGAAAGTGGTTATAAAGTCCAGCTTGATAAATACAGATGTTAACTTTAGCCAGGTGTTTGATCTGCAGTGCAGTAATGTTTTTGTTTCTCACACATCTCTACCAAATTGTGACTGATTGACTTGTAAAAACCCCCAAAAAGGTGTATTTCTTTGCCGCCTGGCTGCGTCAACAAATAACCAAGACACAAACATACAATGTCATTGATCAATTATTTACCTGATGAGCTGAACCAGACACATCCTGATGCATCTCATCTTGTTATTGTTGTAGTTATTAGGCCTACTACATGCCCTTTAAACAATCACCACACTCATAAAATATGCAGCCTTTGCTTGTTTTCCCTGACGGTTAATGAGCCTAATACATTTCTTGTAGCTTGAGCAACGGTGCATATTATTTCCGGCAATTAATTGATATGTCTTTGGATTTAGGACTGCTGTCGAAACGAAACAAGAAATTTCACAGTATTACACTTTGGGCCCGGGAAACTATGACTGGCCATTTGTCACAAATTTCTTGTATTTTGGAGAAAATAATCAATCGAAGATTATCGAGATTAATCGCTCATGAAATGTATCATTAGGTTCAGCTCTAGTGCGGACATGCATTTAAATGCAATGTATTCTTCACAAAGAGGAAGATGGATGGCAGTAATAATTAGGCCTGCAAATAGCAATCAGTTGATTAATCTGTCGACTGTTTTCTTGATTGGTTGCTTGGTCTAGTCACTAGCCAAGACGAGGTGGCTAACCGTAGCATGCTAGCACTAGCATGCTAGCTCGTTCTCAATGGCAAAACAGTGCTACAACACACACTAGTTCACCCTAAGCTACTAAAGAAATACTCACATGTCTCTGTTCTGCACGTATTCCACAAGTGGCCCTCGTCTAGAAGAAGTCCCCCAGCTAATCCTTCCTTGTACTGACCATAGTTGGAGAGTTATCTAGCTGATGGTATCTTACCGAGTTACTGAGCATGTGCGACTCCCAACAAAGATAATAGAAGAATAGAAGTGAGATGTCTCACTCAGTAGCTAAAACATAGACCCAAACACACAGGGTGAAAAAAGGAATCTGCAGCAATGTTCACTTCAACAAAAATATGGTGTTTTTGGAAAATTAGACCATGTAATACCTATTCTGGTACAACCTCAAAATACAATTATGAACCTGAAATTGAGCATCATATGGGCGCTTTAAATGGTTATAATCCAGGAGATTGTAGCCCTTCCATGCATGCTCTTTCGTGACAGGACAAAAACAAGTCCTTGTTTTTAACCACTGTGATAGCCATGTTGGCCTTAAACACATTTAACTACCGTTTGACTGTGATTCAGAATCCAGTGTCAATTTCAAGCAAGCAACTGCACCAGCAAACGAAGGCTTCCATCGCGATGTTATCAGTGAGGTTATTAACTGAGAGTTCTCTCAATAAAACAACACTTCTCTTTTGGATTTGTTGACATGTTTCTCTGGTCTAAAAGTGAGCTGCTTAAATGAGGAGCTGAACGCACCAGACGCTTACCACCAGACGCTTAGACGCCAGAATCTTCTGACTGTCATACTGAGAAACCCAGAGAGAGTGTGTGGAGCTGATAGTCTCAATCAGCTTTGTAACAAGTCATTTGACAGTGGCTTGAAAGTAACGGCTAAAAAGTTACACACTAAAGCTTTAACTACGTTGTTGATGTACGAAAACACACTTGCATTGGGCCCACATCACAGGCAACGATCACGACTGCTTACAGCTTAGGGCACGCATTTAACCCTGATGGAAATACAAAATCTAACGGTCTGATCTCTCTCTCTCACACACTCACACACACACACACACACACACACACACACAGTAAACTGTGTTTCCCATGAGCAAGGAATACTAAAGTTAGCAGCAAACAGTAAACATCAGGTCACATCTGTTCTGGGAGCAGATGATCCAGGACGTCTAACATTTCACTGCACTCAACAACACACACACACACACACACACACACACACACACACACACACACACACACACACACACACACACACACACACACACACACACACACACACACACACAAAAAACAATATACATTGTCTCTGGGAGGTCTGTGGTCCAACTGAAAACTCACATATTCAAGATGTGCCAAAACATTATTGATTCATACTTTTAATTCTGAATGGTGGATAGTTTATTGCTGATAATCTCACAGAAATCAAAAGTAAATATTATGTTTGTCATTGAACTTTAATCATTGTTAAATAATACTGCGGTGGTGATGGCGTAGTGGATGTGCCACATGCCTTTGGTGTGGGAGACCTGGGTTTGATTCCCACTGCGAGACATCAACCAACGTGTCCCTGAGCAAGACACTTAACCCCTAGTTGCTCCAGAGGCGTGTGACCTCTGAAATATAGACAGTAACATATTGTTAAAATCTAAATTTCTACTGACTCTGATTATAATGTGTATGAACTTTATATATTTACTAGTGAGGTGCCTGTTTGGAGTGGGACGATTGCTTCGTTCTCAGTATTTTTCGTTTGTCCCCCCCCCCCCCACACTTTACCTCTAGAGCCACTATGAGGTTGATGCTTTTGCATTTCTACCTAAATATCTAGGGCTTTAATAAAAAAATACCTGATGAATCAATTTATTCAAAATGATGGATTTCTTATCTTTTAGGGCGATGACGTCATTTAAAATGAGGACAGACACTTGAAGCTTCATTTGAAACCAGAAGCCTTGAATGTAAACATTTTTAAAATGACGTTCGGTACTATTGGATGGATTTTCAATGACATTTGGCACAGAAATTCATGATTCCCACAAGATGACTTGCAATCACTTTGACTCATTTGAATTTGTTTCATCTTGCGCCACCATCTGGTCAACATTTAATTCTGCCTGCAAAACTGATGAAACTCCCATCAGCCTTAGCTGTGTGTTGCTTTCAGTGCTAATTAGCACATGTTAGCAATTATAAAACTAAGATGCTGAAAATGGTGGGAAACATTTGACTTCCTAAACATCAACATGTAGGCCTTATGAACATGTTAGCGTGCTGATGTTGGCATTTATTACAAATCACACAGTGCTACGGCTCAAATCAAAAGGTATCGGGTCACTCAAAGGTGAGTATTGGGGTACAAATGATGACAGCTGGTGTACGGCAACCCCTCTGTACGGTGGTCTTGTGTCTGTTGGTGGGTCTATATGTGTCTCCAGGGAATTCCTGGCATACAGACAACAGGTGTGTGTTTCCAGCGGGCAGCGTCGTGTGTGCAATGTGATGCAGAGGGCTGGGAATAGGCTGTTGGAGCCCAAAGTCAAGGACAACTTGCCTGCCCCCGGGTGTCCTATACACACTATCCTCCTCTTCCCTTTCATCCCTCTACCGAAATCCCCCCACATCTTCTTTTCTCCTTCCTTTCTTCAATCCTTCTGTCTCCTAACGCTTGGCAATGATTTGCTAAAAACAATATTTTAACCAAATACCTTAGTATAACTTAATATTGATTCACTGTTATGTAAATGTATAATTGGCACACTCACCAAGTTCCATTACCTTACACTAAACTTAATAACACGGAAAAGGACAATGGTTTCTCCAAACAAGAAGTAGCTCCAGTACTAGTACATTATATCTGGAAAGGTTAAGCTATGTAATGAAGGACAAGCTAACACCATACATTAAACATGGCAGCCCTTTGTGGCATACCTGTCACAGTGAAAGTTGTGTGTGTGTGTGTGTGTGTGTTTTTAGTTTTGCCGTTTGCTTTAATTCTTTTTTTTCCTGTAACAAATATTTTTATACAGATTAATTATTGTAATCTTGCTTTTCCACCTCTAAAAGAAAATGAGCGCAGACTTGACTACGTTACTGTCTGTACAATAATCTATACATCTGCAGTAAGCTAGTGGGAATGTCATTAAGGGGTTTATACCTAATAACACAACAGTCAGCTTCTCCTGAATTAATTTTATTAGTGCTAAAATTCATCATCCATTATTTCACACCCTGGTTGCCATGGATTTTATTCAGTGTGATTTTATCCAGAGCTTCCCCGAAATCAACAGACGTTTGGTCTCGACAACGTGATTTATAATCAGCCAATTACAACACAGCATTTCTAATTCTCCAGGGATTGGTATAAGAAATACATTTAAGGTTGCATCACCAAACAGGGTTCACCAATAAAGGGGCAAGTGCCACGCCACGTTGGTGAACTTGATTGTTCCTTTCTTCGGTTAATGCAACAACCCGCAAGTTGTTTAAAAAAAAAAAAAAACAGGTTAAATATTTCTTCCAGTCATCATCGTATCTTTCGCTCCCTTTTCCTTGCTCAGGTTGAAGAATGCTTGTTGAATGATTTGATTTGAAAGTGCCGTTGGCCAGTCAAGAATTGAGCTGGTGCTAGTTACGCGAGACTGAAGATATCGACGAGCTAAAGTTAAAGACAGTGTCAAGTGTCCTGGAAGGTGTTTTCTCGGGTGGCCAAACAACTAAACTAAAACAACTACAATGTTTTGTGAGGTTTGTTGAACTTCGAGTCCAAGGCAGGTAAAAAAGTGGATTATTTTTCAAATTAACTTCTTCACTCAGAAAACAAATGCTGGAGTTTCATGTCAAAGCATAGCAGCATCTTGCTTTGACATGAAACTGAGGGCTGCCGACAACCCCGGTCCATGATGTGTTTATACACTACCGGTCAAAAGTATGGGGTCACTAACAAATTTCCACTCCCTTATAGACAGAATACCAGCTGATCTGAATGGGTGGCTGATCTTTAATGCAATATCAACATCGCCCATTATCAGCAACCATTCATCCAATGTTCCAAAAGGCTCAGTCTGTTTGCTAATCTGATATCATTTAAAAAAAAAACTGACTAGAAAGCAATGGAGAACCCTTTTGCAATCATATAAGCACATAATGTAATCAGAAAACGGCTGCCCTGCATAAAAAAACAATGCACTTGCCAGTTTTGGCCCCTCCATCCAACTCTGTAAATTTCACCTATGATTGTAGCCTTTGTATTATAGCTGTGGGGCAACTCTTGTATTGTGTGGTTTTGTGTGCTGTGTAAATATGTGATTATTGTGTGTGGATTTGATGTGGGATAGATCAGTGAGCCATGCAGTGTTGGCAAGATGTCTGCCGAGAACCAGACACCTCCTGCACACTGTCCCCCTCTGCCACCTCCTGCCAGTGTGAGCCCAACTTGGCCAGATGACTTCACTTTAGAAATAATCTGACTTCAGCAACAACAACAACCCAATCTCTAATCGTTACCCTGCCAGGTGTGGTGAATAACATGAGCAGCCAGCCAATCAGCTTAGAGGATCTATGTGAGCATTTCTTACATCATTAGCCATCACTGGGACAAAGCTGTGGGCTCACTGCGGCTCTATAACACTGACAGACTGATTAAGCTGCTATTTCTGACTGACTCAATGTGTGTGTGTGTGTGTGTGTGCTTGTGTGTGTGTGTGTGAGGAAATTCTCCTGTCCTTCAGTAAGTCAGAGATTGAGCCAATTAAGGACTTCCAGGGATCTCTTAGAGTAGAAGTGCGTAGATTGGCAGTAAGTTGCATTAGTGTTGAATTTGAGGGGTTACTGACAATTTGCAGCACATTTATCATTTGAAGGAGATGTCAGCCTAGTGGTTTAAAAGGAAAGGACCTTTCTAAATGTATATAATATAAGCACTTGATGATGAAATCAAACTTCATGACAGGTTTAAATGGTTTCACATGACTTGAGGTCAAGGGAAAATAACTGACTATTAATGAAACTATGATGCTGTCATGACAGCCAATGTAAAAACCAACCTCCTAATTGCAGTTTGATGTAATGGGTTAACACATAAAGCTAAATAGTAGATTAAAGTTTGATAATTAAGCCTGTCATTACATATTTATGACAGGTTGAGTCTAGGTTAAAGGTGCAATGTCTAATACTGACAGCTAGTGTTTAAAATAATACTGCAGTACAAATTCAAAATACTGGAGAAAGTCGTCTCCCCCGCCCCATCCTCCCCAAACTCCAAGTTCACGGAGGTTTCCATGTTGAGACTGCAGCATCTACAACAACGTTGCTAGACGCTTGTCTCACATGGCCAGACATTACTCCACAGCACAGCGGAGTAGCTAACGTTAGAGGCTATGTTGACAGTCATAGAAGCCCGTGCTCACACGGAGCTCTGTACCCGGCTGACAGACACACTTTTTCGGCTTAGCATTACGGTCGGAACCGCTGGAAACACAACAACCTCGCTGTCCTCTCCACCCGACGGACAGACGCCCTTCCTCGGCTCAGAATGGCGGTAGGAACCTTTAGGAATAACACCACCTCGCTGTCCTCTCCACCCGACTGAACACACTTTATTGTCTTAGACTTACGGCAACAATCTCTTCCCGATTTCCAGCCCCCCCCCCCCCCCCCCCCCCCGGCTTAAAATACCTCACCGTCATCCAACACACACACAGGCCTCATAATGGAAACTTTTGGTTATGATGACCACAGTTATAAAGGGAAGTGAATCTATAGATTTACAGCTGTAAAAAATCAAGATCTAAACTCTCCGGAGAGAGACAGAGAACAGCACACACTCCTTTCACTTTTGCCCCGGCAGCTGAGTAGCACGACATGAAAACTTCTTTTTCTTTATAAAAGAGTGTGAACATGTTATTCTAAATATTAAAACATGAAAAACTTTAAATCTGTTTAATAACAATTCCTCCACTATTCAAACTACAGCTCCCTTTTAAAAGTGTTGGGATTGGTGCGAGATCACAACGTCTTGTCACTTTCAACAATATTATCTTATCTTTAATATCACAATCCGAATACATTAATAATCTATAATCCATAGCATTAACTACTAGTATGGAGCACAAAGCAAAGTTTTTGGTGAGCAGCCCTCTGGAGAGCAGAGCTGGGGGGGGTGTCAGATCCACGGAAGAGAGGAGTCAAACTGCTTGGTAACCCAGTATTTTTGTTCAATGTCTCCTAAATGTATCATTGCTGTTGTTGTTGTTGTTTTTAAACTACAAATCAATTAATTAACTATCAATCAAATAACTTCTGGACGATTTCACCTGTTCTCACCTCCGAGGCGATGCACATTTCAGTAATATTAGTCCACACTACCGGGATTAACCACATTTATGCAGGGATGTAAATCAGATTATGGTTTGCTTAGCGTGCACACCTGAGTTGCTGCGTGTCCCCCTATCGCTTTTTCTCCCTCTTTCTTGTCTCTATCAAAAAAAGGTAAATTTATTTTTTATAAATGATTTGCTTATATTTCAGAACCACATCCACGTTTACATGTAACGTGAAAAAGAACTTCGTAGTTAACTTCATGTTGGAGTTGTAAATAAATCTTCCTGGATGACAAAGTCAGACATCTCTGGTTCAAGATCTTACCGGACCCCCTGTAGCGGGCCGGTGGTTCAGCCGCCGGTTATCAATAGTTTTTACAAGCCTATTGTTTATATTTGTGTAATATAATCAACACCGTTACACATTTGGAACTATTTCAGCTTGTGTAGGCCTATCTGTGCTTTCTGAACATATTAAACACTTTTAAAAGTACAGGGATAGTACAGAAAACCATGATAATGTTTTGTTAGTATTCTATTAATATTTTCAATTATACTTTTAAGCAAATCTGCCAAAGATGATTTGGTTCCACCTTCTCCAATGTGAAAACTGTCAGATTTTTCTGGTCTAACATATTAGTAAA
This sequence comes from Etheostoma cragini, assembly GCF_013103735.1. Lineage (NCBI taxonomy): Eukaryota > Metazoa > Chordata > Actinopteri > Perciformes > Percidae > Etheostoma > Etheostoma cragini. Next base: position 2,298,362 of record NC_048410.1, read on the forward strand.
TGTAATATCTTTGGGTTTTGGACTGTTGGTCGGACAAAACAATACATTTGAAGACATCACCAAGGGCTCTAGGTAATAGTGAGGGGCATTTTTCAAAGTTTTCATATGTTGCTATATCCCAAATGTATTGGTCCATCCATTGATTGAGAAAATAATCGTGGGATTAATAGATAATGAACATATTTGTTAGTTACAGCCAAGAAATTGGCATCATTATAATTCCCATTGTAATGTGTTAACTTAGCGCAGCGTGTTAGTGTGTTATTGTTAAGTGGTTGCATTAGCCAAACATGGTACCTTACCAGGCAAATCTTCATGCTAAATAAGGGTTGAAGGTAGCAACTGCTGACACACACAAACACACACACACACACAAACAAAAACACACATCATCACATACATACATATATATATGTATATATATATATATATATATAATGTAACAGCGTTGTATATAATATATAACAGCTGTTACATCAGTTTTACTTTACTTGTGCTCATTTAAAATACAATCACTCAATAAGCTAAATTATCACTTTAAATTAATAATAAAATATGAAGTATTGAGTGATTGAATTTTAAATGAGCACAAGTAAAGTAGAACTGATGTAAGATCTGTGTATATTTAAACGGTTATTTTCACTTTTGAGGGTCTTTTACATGCTGTCTCAGCTAGTGCTTAGCCAAATTAGCGGTTAGCTAAACTAATGTTAGCTTTCTGGTGGAGGCGAACGGCAGACGGACTTTCTTTAACTCTCTATGGGGACAGATCGTGCAGTGTCGTAAATCCGCGTACATCGGGATATTATCTGCGCATGAGCAAACATTTTGTACATGCGAAGGACGGATTGTGCAGGCAGAACGGATCGTTTACCGACATACGCTACTCTCGTAAGGGGGGTGCCGTATATCCCTTTAACTGTCTAAGGCGATTTCGCGCTACCGCGGGAGTTCTTGCTTTTCTACCGCAATAAGGAAAAAATCAATACCGTCCCAGTCCTACTGTCCACTAGAGTGCGGCCCGCGTCGGACAGGCATTAAGATATTTCTGTCCGAGCCCGCCCCGAGCCCGACACAGTTAAAATCGCATTTGTTTCTCATACTAATGACACATGTACGTTTGTTTGTGGGGAAAGCCCGCTTTTATTAAGCAAGTGTAGGAAGGCATTGGGAAATGTCAACAGATGAGCGCATCAATGCACACGGGGCAACAAGCGCCATTACCTCCATAATAAGCGATTTTAAATTCAAAATGTTCAATGCCTTATCGCGCTGATGTGACCGAGCCCGACCCGAACCCGAGCATCCTTTCTAAAC
>NC_048410.1:2299778-2305514 GCF_013103735.1 Etheostoma cragini
ATTCAAAATGTTCAATGCCTTATCGCGCTGATGTGACCGAGCCCGACCCGAACCCGAGCATCCTTTCTAAACATCTGTTCCAACCCGGCCCGGCCCTTCGGGTACCGTCGGTTGCCGTCGGGCTCGGGTCGGGTATCCATCCTCTAGTGTCCACCAAAGCGTTTTTAAATCGAGGCCAGCGTACATTGGTCACACAAAGCTACAAACACCAGCTGCGTGACGAGGCTCTGAGGGTCCATTGGGCGCTTTTGCACGTTTTGGAGTTAATTTCTGGTTGCTGAGAGTTAATCACAGTGGAGGATGTGGACAAATACCGCAAAGACCAACCATCACATCTGACATGAACTGACGGTACGTGCTGATCAACAACATAAATCTGGACTGTATATCTACGTCCTCGCTGACAACATTATTAGTTACGCGGCTATTCCGTCTCATAGCAACCAGACGCAAACAAGGCGTCTCTGCTAAAAAAAAAAAAAACGCTTCCAGCTGGGCGTATGGCGTTTTCAGCTGCTGGGAAACTGCTTTGGTGGACAGGCGACCTTATGAAAGTAACACCAGCGATTGTCCGACCAATGACAATTTAATCGGACATGAGCATATCGACCAAACAATCGACCAACTGACCAGGAGATGTCAGCCCTTGGAAGAATTAATGAAGGAAAGAGGGAGATTTAACGCCAGATGGAGCAATTCAACAGAGTAGGATTGACACAAGGATGCAGAGAAGTAACACAGAAAGTAATGTAGGAAACATGATGGCCTTATGGCTCTTTCTCTGTATCATGCAGCCCTGTGGGAGAGAAACCCCAAACACATCTGTCACTCTCAAAAATCACAAACTACAACTGGGAAAAACATAAAAACACACTCACAGCTGCTGTCCATGTCCCTTGACACAAGTCAACAGCTGCTGAGCGACACACACACACACACACACACACACACACACACGGACACACAACAAACAAACAATCCGTCCCAAGAACAATCCGTCCTATCAACAATGATCTGAGTGAGACATGGGATCAGTCAAAACAACCAACGAGACCTCACACGTCAGCCATCTGGGCGGCTTTCTCACCACTAACCCAAGACTGTGGCGTTACCACGGCACCCAAAACGCACGACATGTCAGTCATCGCTCGTGAGACTCTCTTGTCAGCGAGGCACACACACTCTCAAGATCACATCAGACACTGTGTGACTGATGTGTGAGAATGCACCATTAATTTTTCAACGTGCACATAGTTTTTCTTTTTTAAATGAAAATAGCTGATTACTTTACAGTAGAATAGCTTTTCATTTGTGGGATACTGTCATCGGATTTCTTCAATAAAGACTTTCTATTCATCAGCTCACCTCATGTTCCTTGGGGTGGCACTTAGGGAATCTGTAAGGGTACATGCCCGACGAGGTGTCCATTGTCGGGTATTAATGGACAACGGCGAGGTGTGAACTGTCCGCCACGCAGTGAGGATTGACCAGTCCGTGGTTTAAGGATTATTATCAAACCGAGCTGCGAGCTCCGTTCCTGCTGTTGTGTTTCTGTTAGGTCTCCACCCTACCCTTCCTTTTATTTGGTCCTGGGACGATTATTATTGTACACATATATATATATATATATATATATATATATATTTGATCACAAAAAAGCATTATTGTCAAACCATTTCAGTTAATTTTGTATGCAAACAGGTCAACAGAAGCACATTTCCAGGAAACCTGCCTGACATCCGGTGGGATGTCCCTCACCTAGCGCTCTCTGTGTGTTGCCGTTCTACTTCGAGCTAGCAAGCTACAAGCTGAAAGTTTGGACAGGCCTGCTTGGTACTCTTGGGGAAGAATATCTTTACATTTGCTCTCTAACTGGGATGTTTTGGGACCAATCGGTGGAGATAAACTATGAACACACGTTGCCAAATAGTTCCATTGACAAGACCAAAGTGATCTGTGTGTGTTTTGTCGTTGTGAACTGAGCTATCATCTCAGCACGTCCAGTCTGAAATACCACTTGATAGCCAAGCATAAAGCTGATGCAAACTCTCCTCCCGTTTGTCAAAATAATTTTTTCACCCTTTGATTGATGTGTTACAATGTTTGAGAGATTATTTGCTCCAAGTGAGAATGCTACACGTGAAATTAAACACTTCGGTAGACTCTGTGCCATGTTGTTTTCAATGAAAAGAAACATTTGTACAAGCAAGCCGAATAAGAAAAAATAATGGGACAAAAAGAAATAAAGGGACATTTCTAATAGATAAAAAACTTGCAATTAATCACAAGTTGACTATGACATTAATTGTGATTAATCACAATTACATATTTTAATTGTTTGACAGCACAACTTCTTAATATGTGGAAGGCAGCGATTCTTCCCTAAACCCTAAATCGATAACCGTGTGTTTTGAGTGTGAGAAATCTCCGTCAGGAATTGAATTTAATGAACTGAAATTGTAATGAAATCGCTCAGGCCTGCAGGCAATGCATGTATAGTGTTGACTAAATTTCCCAGGCAAGCTAAGTGATTTGGCCGCCATTAACCAAACATGCTACATTGATTCCTGTGTCACCCTCTACTGGCAATGCAAGACTACTGTTACAGAAACTAACCACCAACTTGTTACACGCTCTGTTTATAACCAGCATGGAGCACCGGTTGTATTACAACACCTTCCCTACGTCATCGTTTGGCCCTTGTTAGGATCCGGAAGGATTTATTACCAAAAAGCCAGACTTAAACCTAAAGTTAGCCAGCTAACTTATCTGTCCTCCATTTACACCAAAGGCAGAGACAGACAAGATGTTCTCCTGTCTTACTTTAGACTGAATGGCACACTCGATCTGTTTTGAGTGGAAGTGCTCCAGATGCTGGTTGGTTGCCTGAAAAAGGCTAAATTATCAAATTATAGACTAAAGTCTAAATTACACTTCAGCAAGCAGTCTCAATCTCATCACTTTCATTTGTATTTATAGTTTGGCGACCGTCCAGGCGGATCTTTTAGGTACAGAGGCCGAGCCTGGCTGAAGTTTGTGTACATTCTGCAAAAGACACTGCGGGAAAAATAAAAGTATCTCTCCATCTCCACTTTGTTGAGATGATTAAGGGATAAGGATCAAACGTCTAACTCCCTTTAATAGAAAATGGAGATTTTATTCAATTTCCTTCAGAATGTCTTCCAACTAAACTAATACACTGGATCAGTAATGGGACAACTAATGACCTTATTAATTAATCAGGTATCAGTCAGATGTGAACAAAACACTTTAAAACCTATTTTTTTATTTCGAAATTATTATCAATATTGAATTGTAACACTGCAATGATTAATACAAAATATCTCCAGATGGATAGAAGAGTTTTGAGGATTTAAAAAAGAGAAAAGGCACAAACTAAGTTACCATGTATTCCTTCTAAAGTTACCATACTGGTTACAGTCATTGAGACATCTATAATTCTATAGACATTTCTAGTGATTATAATCCCAAAACTTTCTAGTGCAGAGATCTGGCAAAACATGCCTTTGACGTCCACTGATGTTGAGAAAAAACAGGCAGAAAGAAAGGAACTCTCTGTCGCTTTTTTCCACCTCTTTCCCCTCAAATGTTGAAAATACTGCCATGCAGTTATCATCAATCACAGGTAAAACCAGTTGACCGGTGTGGATGACAGAGGAAAGACTGCTAGTTTTCGGTAGGATATTCACAGCTGAATTGCATATAAGGACATTTTCAACTCAAGTTGTTGTCACTGTTTTTTAAATGGTATTTTTAAAGTTAAACCATTGCAACATCTTTCCAAATAGTCAATGAGTAATTGTGCGAGGAAATCGTGATTTCAGAATATGGACCAAAATAATTGTAAATTGTAAAAATAATGAATATTCCATATTCGGCCCTATAATAACAACAACAAAAAACTCACATCCTCAAGCAACCATCCACTCCCGCTGTGCCACTTCTCAAACTGTATAGGCAGAGAGGAACATAACTGATGAACGACAGCCTTTAGTCAGTGTTTGTTTGTTAATATTATGGTCATCTGTGGAGCAGCATGAGAAGGCTGTCCTGCTTCAGTTGTACTACAACACATAGCAGCAGCAGCGTGGTCATCCTCGCATCCAGTGCAGCAGAAGCTACCTAGTTACACCTAGTAAACGCCATCAAACTGGCACGATGTCGTGATGCAGTAATAACAACCTAGTTTCTACTGCTGCAAGCCTGTCCCAATACATTACCCCGGGCAATCCTTATGACTCCAACATGCAACAACCTTCATTAAAAACCGTAATTATATTTACACCGAGATAGCTTCAGTATAATGAAACTTTTGAAAAACCCTCTTCTTTATCTTGATAACGATACCAGCCCATCTTCTACCGTTAACCTGATCCCAACGTTAGCCCGGGTTGATGTTAAGTGGTAGCAGAATGGCTAGCTGCCACATAACACGTTTATAGCCCCTTGGGTACCATATTAGTTAGCGTTAACGTTGGCTGTCAGACTGGCCAGCTTCTTGACCTTAGCCTAACAACGCGCTAGCTAGCTAATTCAGCTACACTCATCTTAAATCAGCTTATAATGAAAGTAAAACTTCACACCGCGTCGTGTCGTCTCGCTTTAAAATTCCCCCGTCTTCTCCAACGGCCGCTCGGTGTCCCGGACACTGATGGAAAACACTGACGTTAGTTCGACACTTAGCTAGCTAAGTAGCTTTGCATGCTAACGCTAGCTACGTAGCTAACATCACGGTTTGACGTTACGCAGTCTCTCCGGTTAGACACACCGAGCTGTCACAATAACAACATACCTTCAGCATCGACCGGTGGACACTGAGCTGACTTCGCGGAGGTCACGGTGATTGTGCTTCAGATGACCGGAGAGGTGCATGGATGTCGGTCCCCGGTATCCAAACTCATTAACGGCGGAAAAACATCCAGGAGGCTAACGTCATTACAGTAAAGCTAACGCAGGCTGTTTGGTTTTTACAGTTCGTTTGCATGACTGTAACGCGTTGGCGCCACCTACAGGCTACAGCTGGGTCTACCCATGGACATATAAAGAGTATATCTTTATATGTCCATGGTTCTACCCATAGACGTATAAAGATATGTCCATTGTTCTACCCATAGACGTATAAAGATATGTCCATGGTTCTACCCATAGACAGATAAAGATATCTTTATATGTCCATGGTTCTACCCATAGACAGATAAAGATATGTCCATGGTTCTACCCATAGACGTATAAAGATATGTCCATTGTTCTACCCATAGACAGATAAAGATATCTTTATATGTCCATGGTTCTACCCATAGACAGATAAAGATATCTTTATATGTCCATGGTTCTACCCATTGACAGATAAAGATATGACCATGGTTCTACCCATAGACAGATAAAGATATCTTTAAATGTCCATGGTTTTACCCATAGACAGATAAAGACATGTCCATGGTTTTACCCATAGACATATAAAGATATCTTTATATGTCCATGGTTCTACCCATAGACAGATAAAGATATCTTTATATGTCCATGGTTCTACCCATAGACAGATAAAGATATATTTTTATGTCCATGGTTCTACCCATAGACAGATAAAGATATATCCATGGTTCTACCCATAGACGGATAAAGATATGTCCATGGTTTTACCCATAGACAGATAAAGATATGTCCATGGTTCTACCCATAGACAGATAAAGATATGACCATGGTTCTACCCATAGA
>NC_048410.1:2305614-2320698 GCF_013103735.1 Etheostoma cragini
TTTATCTTTATATGTCCATGGTTCTACCCATAGACAGATAAAGATATCTTTATATGTCCATGGTTCTACCCATAGACAGGTAAAGATATCTTTATATGTCCATGGTTCTAACCATAGACAGATAAAGATATCTTTATATTTCCATGGTTCTACCCATAGACCTATGAAGAGTTTATCTTTATATGTCCATGGTTCCACTGTCCTCATCCGTCTCCTCTTCCTCCACAGGCTCAGGGGACTCAGTTAGTTATCAAAATGTCTTGCTTCCACGCTGCACTCACTAACCAGTGAAGCACAGTCATGTTTAGGGAAAGAGACGGTTGAGTTAATGTTAGAAATATTATTTGAAAGTCTTGTGAATACAATTCAAAACGTATTTTCGTCTAACGTCAGAGGTGGAAGAACCGACCAAATGAAAGAACCATTTGCACAGTCAATTTTGAAGTAGTGAAAGTGCTTAAGAAGTGGAAAACACATACAATTCACATTTTAATGAAATAAAATCAGATATCAAACCAAATGACTACATAGTTTACATTGAGGTGCATTACCTTGCAATATAAAATCATTGTGAAAATACATCTGCAAATGTCTACCTTCAAAAAACAATTGATCGAGAAATGAAAATCTCAAAAACGATGTAAGTTGTGATTATTATTCTTACTTACTTGCATTATAAAATGTTTACTACAAACATTGCACATACACTAATGTTTTGTTATGTGCAATGTTTGTAATAAACATTATATAATGCAAGTAAGTAGGAATAATAATTACAACTTACATTAAAATGTATGAAAACATATGCATGCGTTTCATATATAATAATCGTGATATATACATATATAGTATATATACTATACTATATACTGTATACATATAGTATATAAACAATATTATATAACATAACAATATTTAATAAATAATCATAGTATAATACTATGTAATACATGTTATAATAAAATAAAAATAGGGGTATAATATATGTAGTCTTATATAAAGATTTATATAATATATATACTAACTTTAGTAATGTAAACAAAAGGTATATAAAGTATTTATCATGAAAAATAGTTAATTCTATGGTATGGTATTTACTAACTGTAAATATTTCTGTTTTTTCAGATAGAGGGTTGCCTTCACTGGCATTTTTTAGGCATACAGTATGTGGTTCTGCGTTAACATTCGTTGTCCCTATATAATGGTAATAACGTTAGAGTATAAAGGTATCTTCCGTGATCGTTAAGAAATAGTTACCGTTAGTAGTAGTAGTAGTAGTAGTAGTAGTAGTAGAAGTAGCAGTAGTAGTAGTAGTTGTAATAGTAGTAGTAGTAGTAGTAAGAAGAAGACGTAGCGTAATAATCGTTACATTTTGGCTAACTGGTTCTGTCGTTTCAAATAAATTCCCAGTCCCCGTAAATGCACCACCGTCCAGCGTGAACGTCCAAATCCAAATTTCATTGGCCGGTGATTTTACAGTTAAACAGAATCAACCAATCGGTGAAGCCGTTCTTGGTTGTTGTCAGCAACCAACTGACACAATTTACCAACCAGGAACTGGTCGAACTGGCGTGTAACTGGCAAAGCGGTCAGATCTCTTCATACGTCCTTGGTCAAGAGCTGGACAGAAGCGTTTTGATTACATCATAAATTATGTATTAATCGCATGGTAATGTCTTTATAAAGTTGTCGTTAAACGTGTTGCCGTCGATATATATCGGCATGAATCTCGGGTGAGTTATTTCTTCTTTTTCATACATATGAGAACGTAGGCTACCATTGACGTTAGCTAGTAACGTTAACGTGATATCTAGCTAAAGGCTAATGTGTCGCAGTGAAATGAATGGGGATATATGTTAGCTTGTGACCAAAACTGTGAACCAAAACAAAGTCATTTCGTAAAACACTACGCATCATTATTGACCAAACGTGCACAGTAGAAACAGGAGTCGTCTTGGCTGTACGTGGTTCAGCCTTTCAGCGACACAGCTTTTGGTATTGGTTGTAATTACTCGACTAGAGACGCGGGCGAAATCAGTCAAACAATGATGAGCTTCAGTCCTTTCATGGAAATAAAAAAGAAATTACAAGTCACCTTGTGTCTAGAGTATAACGTCAATAAATACAAATAATTACTATAATTGCATTTAATTAAATGCATGGCCTCCAGGGTTAAATCTGTCGGTTCGTCAGCGTGTTAAAATGAAAAGTAACATACAATCACAGACCTTTTAATGACATAAGACATGTCAGTGATGAGTTGCAGGTGTGGTGTGGCGTTCATGGGAACTTTGTTAAAGCAGTATTTCAGGCCAAAAGGCCAAGCGTGAAAAACAGAGTAGGAAATTAAAATCTTTACCGTTGTTAAATATTATATCTGCTAGAGTCAACATTATTGAATTAAACTGTATTGTCATTGCACGTAGTGCAAGTACTGAGACAATGAAATGCAGTTTAGCATCTAAAAGAAGTGTAAAAAGCATTAATAATAATTTACTGTAATACAGTAATATAAAATATACAGGTATTTGAGATTGTATATAGATCATGCATGTAGGCATAAATGTATGTGGGGCAGTATTGGATAAGTGTGAGCCAGCCAGTGAGGTAGAGGCAGTGGGTTTACCCATTGTGTGCGTTTTGCTGTTTGGTACATATTGTTATAACCTGGCAACGTGATACAGTGTGTACTGTTCTCTCTCAATATCTCAGTGTCACAAAAGTAAAAAAAAATTAAAAGAAGTAGTCTGTTTTCAAGCAACAAGAAATTTGGTAATTTAAGACCAAAGGCACTGGCAGGCAAGTATATGTCTTTTTTTTTTATTCATTCCCGCCTTTATTTAACCAGGATAAAAAACTCCTTGAGATTAAAAATCTCTTTTTCAAGAGTGTCCTGGCAAGTGGCAGCAGCACGGTTTCAAATAGACACAGAGGCACTTACAGGTAAATACAGTACATAAACACACGTTCACTCATATTCAACCAACAATGTCATCACAAAAGAAACCTGGGTCTTTGCACCGAAATGACCACACAAATTATATGATTGTGGAAATTTCCTGAATGAGACAGGGGTTTGGTCGTCAGTCATGCAAAAGATCTGATAAAGGACGACTGAACAGACTGAAATGTCATAAATGAATAAATATTCCAACTGTTGAAATATTGAAAGCTGAGACCCTCCAGTTACTACTGGCTCCAACACTAACTCACAGACCTGTCTGTTAAGTTTAGTTAATCGGTTTTATAAAACTGAGAGGTGAAAACACTAAAAGAACTGGTACTTTACACACAATAACATTTTCAGTCTACTTATTACTTTTACGCTTATTGTGTTTCTTCTGTTTGCTGACGTTTCCCCTTTTTTGTGAACAGAGATGGCCTGCTGTTCGAACTTGAAAATGGAAAACCCAAATTGATTTTACTCACTCATGGTGAGGCCTTTTCTTTACTTAGAACATATATATTATATATATCGAAATATAATGTACAGGATATCGTCTGGCTGAGCGGCTGCTGTGTTTGCCGATAGTTTTTCCCGTCATTATTTACAGACAAGCGTCCACAGGCAGCTCTGCGTTGCTGGAGATGCTGCAGTTCACGTGCAGACCATGCACCCCCGCCCCCCCACCCCCCCACCCCCACACCCCCACCACCCCCACCACCACCACTAGCACCATGACAGTCCATAATTACAAATTAAGCACTTTATTTCAGTGGCTACTTTTCAGGTTTATTGTTTTCTTAAATTATTTAAATGTGTTGACAAAAGACATTTTGTGATGACCTGGTTATATCTGTCTTATAAAATGTCAGCAGGCAATCAATCATCAAGGCTCAGATATAGATGTTGATACAAGCCTTTTACCATTGCACAGTTAACCATATGCAGTGCACCCATCCATATGATGCACATTGCACACATCATTTGGTTGATATGATTGTTGGATGATTGCAGAAGTGACACTGATTTGTGTTTTTGATTATTATTTTTAAAGAAATGGCAGAGCGGATTCCGCAAACAAATCCAGTGTGGCAGGATTTACATTTTTATGAGGCAAATTGAAGGAGCAACAGCAGTATCGGCTCCAAATATCGGTTCAAGAAAATTGGCAGCCGCATCATTGGCTAAGGCTGATGAAAATAAAAATTTGGTCGATCCCTAATACGTATATATAAAATTGATCTTTGCTGAAATCATAAGTTGATCGGTTAGTTAAATGACAGAAAATGAGTAAGTAATCATTTTGTGTATTTTGCTTTTTTAAGTTAACTGTATTTCAGTTACATGCAGTGATAATTCAATTTAAAATGTAACATTATTAGTTTTGCACATTACTTTTGTTTGAGATACACATTGTGATTGTAAAAGTAGCTTTTATTGAAGTAGGAATATTTGTTTTTATGTTATCTAAATTAAAGGCTAATAATATATTATTAAATATGTATAATATATGTGTACTGTATATAGATAATATGTAAAAAGCAAATAAACAAACCCCTTTAAACCTTTTAAATGTGTGTGTGTGTGTGTGTGTGTGTGTGTGTGTGTGTGTGTGTGTGTGTGTGTGCGCATGAGTGCGTGCAGGCGGGTGAGCGAGTGAGTGAGTAAGTGTTTGATTCATGGATGCTCACTGTCACGTCTTTCTTTTACTGCAGGCGGTGAGAAGACTCCAGCAAAGGTACGAATCATCCTTACAGCCATAAAAGCTTCTGGGTATCTACATAATTTTGGGCACATACTGCAGTATACAGCACAGATTTATGTTTATTATCATCATGAATGCTGATAGGAAATAGAGGATGGATACCCGACCCGAGCCCGTCGGGACCCAACGGGACCCGACGGGTCGGGCCGGGTTGGAACAGATGTTTAGAAAGGATGCTCGGGTTCGGGTCGGGCTCGGTTACATCAGCGCGATAAGGCATTGAACATTTTGAATTTAAAACAGCTTATTATGGAGGTAATGGCGCTTGTTGCCCCGTGTGCATTGATGCGCTCATCTGTTGACATTTCCGAATCCCTTCCTACACTTGCTTAATAAAAGCGGGCTTTCCACACAAACAAACGTACATGTGTCATTAGTATGAGAAACAAATGCGATTTTAACTGTGTCGGGCTCGGACAGAAATATCTTAATGCCTGTCGGGCTCGGGTCGGGTTCGGTTACTGCTCTGTCCGACGCGGGCCGGGCTCGGACAGAAAAATCCGGCCCGATCCGCACTCTAATAGGAAACACTTACACCTTCCTGGTGTTATCTTTTATAATTTTCTCTGATTTGAACGTCATCCAGCAGCTGTCCTTCAGGCCCAGAGCGGGTAGTGTCCTGGGCTCCAGACAGCCGTCCTGTGTGGAGGAGGTGCATGGAGAGGAGCGTCCAGCCCGGCAGCAAGCGGGGAGGCAAAGAGAAACCAAGAGCAAGGCAGGAGGAGCAGCCGCCTCCTTCACCACCAACCCCGCCACCACCGGGGGAAGGAGCACCACTCTGACATCATCCAAGACACATGAGCACAACAAAGGGGGCAGCGTCAAAGTTGTGGCCAAAGTAAGTGTCATGCAGTGTCCCGTTTCGCTGCTTCACTCTTGACTCTTTATCTCATGACATCACGTGTGTGTGTGTGTGTGTGTGTGTGTGTGTGTGTGTGTGTGTGTGTGTGTGTGTGTGTGTGTGTGTGTGTGTGTGTGTGTGTGTGTGTGTGTGTGTGTGTGTGTGTGTGTGTGTGTGTGTGTGTGTGTGTGTAGGTGAAGTCAGACAGATACAAACACAGCACTACTGTTGGATCCCTGAGAACCAATGGGAAACCAGGACAGGCTCAAGCCGGTGGAAAGGTGGAACTAAAAGACACGCTGGCCAGTGGGGACGTGGGACTGAAGGACAGTGTGGTGTGTCTGACCAATGAGCAGCTGCAGCAGATCCTTCACACAGTCCAGACCTCGAGCCATGGCCAACACCCCCCAGACCACCACAGGACCCAGGGTAGAGGCAGTGATGGTAATAATTACAGTGATAGTGGCTACACTGCACAGCGGGAACAGACATAACTGTATCGGACACTAGACTTTAGGGATGCAATTAACAATTATATTCATAGTCCATTGATTAAAATGTCGACCAGTGTTTCCAAGCCCTCAAATGTCTTCTTTTGTCCACAAATCAAAGATATTCAGTTTACTCACATTTAAGGAGCTGGGGTCATAGAACTTTTAATTTTATTTTCGTAAAAAAAAATGACTCCATGAAAGCAATTAACCGACCATCAAAATAGTTGGCGATTAATTATATAATGGACAATTAATTGATTAATTGAACAATCGTTTCAGCTCTACTACTTTGTAGAATTTCCCTCTTTGTCATTATAATGTACAACTTCATGTCTTCTTCTCTGTTAGGGAATCAAACTGACTCAAAGTCTGTCTCCTCAATGAATGGAGGAGGAGGAGGAGGAGGAGGAGGAGGAGGAGGAGAGATGAAGGAGGAAGACAGAGGAGAAGGAACAGATACAATTGGAAGATCACAGAATAAAGACAACAGGTAAGGAGCCTGCATCAACAAGCTTCTGTGCAGAGACACCTAGATTCTCTCTGGATGCAGTCCCATTAAGACGACATTGAAAATGAAATAAATCACTATGAATACAGTTAAACAGTGGTGAGGGTCAGAGGTCAACCACACCTGTTGTTCCACTTCTTCATGTCTTCACTGTTAATGGACACACAAAAAGATGTTAGGTGTTCAGTACGGCTTACAGGTGCATTAGTAGGTTAGGTTCTCAAACCTTTCACACAGCGTACCACTTTAGAATTTATTAGGCTCTTTAAGCACGACCTTTATGGCCGACCTTAAAATAGATTAGCGTAGGTAAACCCTTTTTTAGCTACAGACAGTTCACGCAGGAGGCAGGTTTATTCCTAAAAACTATATTTGTTGTAGACAGCAACAGACACGCTGTGACGTTACTGCCTCCGTCCTCTGTTTTTAGAACCATTTATCTTACTTTTGCTTACTCTTGCCATCCCATCTCTTAACTACTTAATACTAAACAAAAAATATTACACTTTTCATTTTTAACTTTTCATAGTTTAAGTATTATTATCGGAAATTATGTTTCCTCTAGAGGAATTATATGCTTTGTTTTCTCTTCATCACAAAACCAAATAACCAAAAATATTCTAGTATTTTGCTAGTTAGGAGATAATTAGTTTCCCAACTTGCCCATTTGGTTCTGCTGTTACAGGCATGTCGTGCAGGTCCGGTCCCTTAAGCTCCCGTAGTGTGCTGTTGTGTATTTAGAAGTCTGTGCATGGGGCAGCTCGGTAGCTCACCTGGTGGGGCGTGCGCACATGTGTGGAGGTTTACTCCTCGGTGCAACGTGTGTGGGTACGGCTCCGACCTGTGGCACGTTGTTGTTGTCCCCCCTCTCTCCCCTTTCATGTCTTCAGCAGTCTTATAGAAGAAGTGAGGGCCTAGGATAACCAAAGAATAGTGAAAAAAGAAGTCTGTGCATGTAAAATGGCGGTTAAAAACAGAACGTTACTGCTGTTGTTTAGGATGTCTGGATGTCCGTTCAGCTGGCTGGAGGACAGGCAGTCGGACAAGAGAGCAGCCATCGAAGCCAAGAAGGCTCAGTGGAGGAGAGAGCTAGGTATAAACACACACACACACACACACACATTTTAAAACTCCACTGACGCATGTTTGTATTCATTATAGTGTAGGTCTTCAACTAACGATTATTTTCATAGTCGTTTAATAAGTTGATTGTTTCTAGATTAATCGATTAGTTGTTTTGGTCTCTAAAATGTCAGAAAATAGTGTAAAATGTGGATTGGTGTTTCCCAAACGCCCAAGATGACGTCCTCCTGTGTCTTGCTTTGTTCACAACTCAATGATCTTCAGATTACTGTCACAGAGGAGAGAAGAAGAAATATTAATTATTTAACAAGTTGAAATCTGAGAATTTGGCAGTTGGTGGGTTGTTTAGCCACCGTCAATCAAATCTGATCAAACCACACTCACCCAGTCCTGACAAATCAGACGAGTTTTTGAGTGTTAATCTATTAAAGATGATCTTTAAAAAACCTGGCTGATATTATTGTTATTATATATATTATTTAGTCACAATTATTTAATGTTGAAGAGAATTACATTGATGGTACTATGATTTAAACCCCAGTTTCCAGACCCTCAAAAAGATAATGCATACCCCATCCTAAACGCAATCCTTATTGTAAATGTAATCACACACAATACTCCCCACACACGATTTTTGGCAATAACAATCAAATTGACTAGACAAAAGCAACAGACATAAAATACAGACACAATATGAGGGTGAAAAATAGACTGAACAAACACACGAAACACAGTTCACACACACACCCCTTTTTAAATATTTAGGGACTAAAGTATAATCAGGGAAATATAAAGCTCACGTCAGAGAGTTCAATTATTAGTGTGTGTGTGTGTGTGTGTGTGTGTGTGTGTGTGTGTGTGTGTGTTAGATGAACAAGTGGCACTGAAGCAGCAGCAGCAGCGTTCGGCTCCCGGCAGACTCCAGGTACGGCAGATATTCCACCTTCTGATCTTTAAACGTTTTACTTTGTTTGATGTTTTCATTTGTCAACACTTTCACTAACGTTAGCTTGGAGAACTAATTTACCTGTTGGGCCACAGACAAAAGAAAACGACATCACCCAAACTTAGGCCTATAGCACCTTTCAAACCCTAGATTACCAAGAACAGAAGACGATTACAACACAAGCAATACAACGGATCACACATACAAATCAAAGCATCACGACTCAATATAGAGTACAAGACTCAAGCACAGAAGGTAGGTCTTCAGCTGTGATGTAGAAGATCTAAGAGTTTGCTGCCCTGACTCCCAGGTGGAGAGGGCTCTACAGGCTGGGACCCAGGACAGTTAACCCCCTTGTGTTTTATTTGGCCCTGTTCAGGTCGACTTGAAGGGCCTAGCAGGAGGATACGACATTAGTAGTTCAGTAACATACTCTGGAGCAAGTTTTATTTAAGCCGTATGGATAACATGGAAGATCTTGAATTTAATACTACTTTTAATGTTAGTTACATTTCATGCTGTCATCTGAAGTAAAATAATAAAATAAAGAAGAAATCCACTTTTTCATAATCTTTTCCTACTATAACTTTTTATTTTAGAATCAATTGCAACCTTTATGTATTGATTATTATGACACAATGAGCTATAGTGTTTGGTTTATGAAACATGCGTTGCACACTGCATATTTGTCCCCAACTTTGATTCGTCCACTTTTTACCAAGTTCACTAAATTATAATCAGTGAAATGTACAGCTCACGTCAGAGAGTTCAATTGTGTGTGTGTGTGTGTGTGTGTGTGTGTGTGTGTGTGTGTGTGTGTGTGTGTGTGTGTGTGTGTGTGTGTGTGTGTGTGTGTGTGTGTGTGTGTGTGTGTGTGTGTGTGTGTGTGTGTGTGTGTTTTTCAGGCGGAGGAGGACACAGAGAGTGTGTTCTCAGTTCAGAGCTCCGTCAGCTACAGAGATCAGCCTGCAGCCATCAGATCGAGCCTCAGACTCGGGGTAAATCTGACCTGTGAAGTAAACCTGGGCAGCATATCCGCACACTACAGCGTTTTCTCCTTTGTGTTTGATTGTTCATCCAAGCGAACACAAACCAGATTAAGCCTGGTTGGCACCAGATAACAGCACCAGGATATAGTATTTTCTCTTTCTTTCATCCCTCCACACTGCCGACACAGTGATACTCCAAACTCTGTTCCTGCACATGTTAACATGTTAGAAACAGGATGAAGAAATGACATGGAAATTAGTTAAAGCCAAGGTTGGTCATTTTAAAAAGCTAGCTAAATTTAAAAGTAGCATCTCCTCTGGGCTCCGTCTAACCCCATAACTCCCAGCTACTGTTAACAATGCGGCGCTTGGAGTTCAGGTACATACATAGCATAGCAGGGGTAGTGTAAACACCGCTGCGCAAGGAGGCATTTCATTGGTTCTTTCCAAGTAGACCTTGAAGGTTATGATTGGTGGGTGTTTTTACACAATTACAGCAGCTACAAACGACGGGTCTTTTCTGCTCCTACTTCAGAGACCATAAGTTATAAATTACAATTGAGAAATGAGGTTGCGGCAGAAAGCTGACTATAGACATGTTACTGAAGTGCATGTAAAGGCACTGAGTGAATTCTCTTGTATCTGTGTATCCAAAGCTTGAAATGTTATTCCTCTGTGCCACAGATTTAAATTTGATCAAACGTCCCAAACTGTGTTGTCTCTGAAGGAGGTCACCCCGATGGAGGAGGTGCTGACTGTCGAGAGGAGAGAGGAGCAGAGGAGACGCTGGCTGGAGGACCTGGACAGACAGAGAGAGGAGATGAGTGAACGCAGGAAACAAGAGAAACTGCTGCAGAGCCAGGTACAGTGGAGACACAGTAGAGACCAGGTACAGTAGAGACCAGGGACAGTAGAGACACAGTAGAGACCAGGGACAGCGGAGACCAGGTACAGTAGAGACCAGGTACAGTAGAGACACAGTAGAGACCAGAGCCAGGTACAGTAGAGACCAGGGACAGTGGAGACCAGGTACAGTAGAGACCAGAGCCAGGTAGAATAGAGACACAGTAGAGACCAGAGCCATGTACAGTAGAGACCAGGGACATTAGAGACCAGGGACAGTAGAGACCAGGTACAGTAGAGACCAGAGCCAGGTATAGTAGAGACCAGGTAAAGTAGAGACCAGAGCCAGGTATAGTAGAGACACAGAGACCAGA
Organism: Etheostoma cragini; assembly: GCF_013103735.1. Lineage (NCBI taxonomy): Eukaryota > Metazoa > Chordata > Actinopteri > Perciformes > Percidae > Etheostoma > Etheostoma cragini. The sequence goes on from NC_048410.1 coordinate 2,316,402, forward strand.
GCTAGGTACAGTAGAGACCAGGTACAGTAGAGACCAGAGCCAAGTAAGTAGAGACATGTTAATGTTTCACTGTCTTTTATATTAATTGCTTTATTTTATGAATGTGTCTTTGTAGAAAGAGGACCATGAGCTCTGGGCTACACACTTTGACTCAATGCAGAGACGGCCTCCTTCCCAGACTGCAGCGCCTTCAGCTCCGTCAGCTCCACCTCCAGCCCCATCCAATGGCTCTGAGCAAGGGGAGTGGGAGCCCTCGTCCAGCCTGTCCCTGGTCTGGGAGGCCACAAGCAGCTGTGGAGCAGAGAGTGTGGGCGGAGCCAGCTTAGACACAACCAGTGGATACCCAACCAGACCCAGGTAGGAGGGAGGACTGAAAGATGAAACAACAGGAGGCACAGGTTATGGAAATGTGTCTGTAAAATTCAAACATAATTTCCTGTTGATGACATTTCACCATCAGCAGCTCACCGTTTTCACTGTAACCACCCTCTGTAACCATGCATGCTGAAGTTAACTGTTCAAACAATATAGTAGCGTGAGCTATTTGAATTAGCTGGATATATGGTTAAAAGTAATTTGCTCTTCCACAATGCACTTGTACAATCCAAATTCTCTTCAACACATGCTATTTTCACTATTTAGCTTGATAGCTCCCGTCGCTCCCCGCAGCCATGGGATTTTAAGAACAGCAACACACAAGGAGCGGACGGGGCCTGACGTGTCAGGGCTTATCTTGGAAATATACTTCTGTTGATCCAGTTTAGAAAAATATTGAAAGTAGCTGCTTTAAAATGGTATTCACTTTCATAAAGGGCGCAGAATGACTTGTTCAGGACTTGAAACACAATGTTTAGGCCTTGGACTTGACCTGGGTCTCGTTGGTCTTGGCTTGGGACTTGTTGGACTTGACTCTGGATTTCATAGCAAAGACATGAGATTTACTTGTGGCTTGAAAAGCTCTTGTCCCACCTTTCCTATTTAACGTTGCCATTCTTAATCCAACCTACAAAGCTATGATTGGCTTAGTTCTGCTTCCAACCAGACATATCACATCACTGATAGATGAGGGCAGTGAAACACATCTGGAACGAGGCTCGCTCCAGATGTGTATGATTAAATGTTAAGTGTTCTTTGTTGTACTGTGTTTTGTCCAGCTATCTGAGGACCATGACCGCCCTGCTGGACCCCGCTCAGATAGAAGAAAGAGAGAGGAGGAGGCTTAAACAGCTGGAGCAGCAGGTAGGAGAAGGAGGAAGAGGAGGATGGTCAAACAGCTGCAGCAGTAGGAAGGAGGAGAGCAAGGTTTTATCACTTCACAGATATTTGACCATCTCTCCTGTCTCCTTACCCAGCAAGCGATCGAGGCACAGGTGGAGGAGCGGCGGCGGCGGAGGGAGCAAGAGGAGGCGAGGAGGAGAGAGTTGGAGGAAGAGGAAGAGAGGAGGGTGGCGCTGGAGAGGGAGATGCTGGAGAGACGGCACGACCTGGACACACGGTGGGAGAAGCAGAAGGTCAGGATACAAAGAGCCAACAATTCTTCACCCCTAGAGTTATTTCTCCACATTGAAAATATGAAGAGGGCAAAAGTGAAATTTGCTGTAGTTGCAGTTGTGTCAGTGTCTAACTTGTGTGTGTGTGTGTGTGTCTGTGTCTGTGTGTCTGTGTGTGTAGTCGAGCCCCCTGGCAGCGCAGCCAAAGAAAGACGACGTCCAGAGACAGCAGGAGACGCAGCAGCCCAGCAGTGAGCAGAGCTTCTATTCTAATATTAGTGCAATACAGATCCAAACAATTGAACTACGTAAAACTGACCCCAAACAAACATTCTTAAGTTGTAAAGGCTGTCAATCATACTCTGTAGTGGTCTTTTACTTAAGTATACGTCCCAATACAATAGTGTAAAAATATACCACAGATAAATGTACTGCATGGTTCTGCTGCAATTTGGACACAAACGCATTATCTGAAGCCTGACAAGATGGATTTTTGTACAATTCTGCACATCTTGCATTATCTTGTGATATCACTAGAATCCAGCTACAGTGCAAGGTTATGAAATACATTTTTCATAAGGAATCTTGAGCCAAAAAGGTTGGGAACCACCATCTTAAACAATTACAGTTTTTTATAAATGGATTGTTAGCAAAATCTTTACATATCATAGCTCTTAACTAATGCTGCATGTGATGGAGAAGAAACACATAATGGATATACTATAGTATTAACTACTGTTAATACTATACTATTAACTACTTTCCGCCTATGGAACGTCTAGTGCTGACTTAAAGGGTAACTACCGTTTTTTGGAAAGTGGAAAGACAATCCACAACGGCTTTTCATATTTTTATTTTGTTGCCGTTGACTCTGAATGAAGTGTATTTTATGATGCTAAAATCACTGTTTATTTACATGGAGTCTGGTGGGTTTAGCGAACGGATTTTCGCGGGTGTTGTCATGTTTAGCAAAAGGATCTTACTCTTTAACAGAAAGGCCAACCTGCTTAGAAATACTTTCCTTAATGTTGTCATATTATTCTGAGCCTGTCAGTGGCAAAACAAGCACTTTTGTTAAGGTAAATACAAGCTGGACAATTGCCCTCTTCACTTACATTGTAGCTTGTTTTGCAGTTGCCGACTGCAGCAATCTCGCTTAATACTGTTCCCATCTGTCACACACTTAGACACAAAAGCATAGGAAAATAAGGTTGAAAAAACGTTCGTAACCCTTTATCGACAGGTGGGAAAGAGACCTTAAAAACAGCATGTTGTTGTTTTTATTACCACTTTGTTTGTGTGTTGTGTTCAGCAGTTACCAGGCAGGGTGAGTGTTTGGAGGAGGAGGAGGAGGAGGAGGAGGAGGAGGAGGAGGAGGAGGAAGTCAACCGTTACAAAGACTCAGCTGTACAGACAGGTAACTCAGCTATTACTACTACAGCTACCACAGCCAATACTACTGTTCATGATGCTTGCGGCTACTTCTGCCGCAGTGGGAGAGAGAGAGAGAGAGAGAGAGCGTAACGGTGCTGTGAATGAGAGAAATAAAAGTTTTTATATGATTGTTTTAGAGCACAAATAAATAACCGTTTAACACTCAGCAGGTGATTATGTGGAGACAGTTGCTCTCGTAGTTTAATTCTTCTCTGCATTTCATTCATTGCAGGTGCATCAGTAAACATTTCTCTTTTTTTGATAACGTCCGATAACAAGTAAAGCTAGGCTTTCCTGTAATTACGCCAAGTCTGTATTTTAAGATGTATCTTGGATAAGACAGACTTGGCCTTCTTTCTTAGAAAAGACGAGGAGTGGTTTAATTGTGTGTGTGTGTGTGTGTGTGTGTGTGTGTGTGTGTGTGTGTGTGTGTGTGTGTGTGTGTGTGTGTGTGTGCGTGTGCGCGCTCAAGCAGCTCCCACTCTCCCGCTCAGATCAGACAGCGTTCAGACCCCTGACGTCTCTGCACAGTACCAGCCGCCCCCTCCTCTGTCCGCTGCTCCTCCAAACTGCAGGAACCCAGCGGTGAGAGCCGGCAAGGAGAACATCTGTCTGCCAGGAGGAGGTGGAGACCCATATCAGGCATTTGCCAGGACAGATAGGAGCAGGAGAGACAAGAGGAGGCCGGAGTGGAACACACACAGGTAGAAATGCACATCTCAAATTTAGGTCACTGTGAAGTTGTAGCTGCACCTGAATACGACCGACCGACAGACAGACAGACAGACAGACAGACAGACAGACAGACAGACAGACAGCTAGGATACTGGATGTTGTCTCATTCATATTGACATGCATGTAATGGTCTGGGCTTATGTGTCATTATATAGAAGATATACATGCAAGACTAGTTCCTTATTCAACCCTCGTAGGTTTACCTACGAGGTAATATAAAAATCCACAATGTCTCCCATGACCTCCATATTGTCTTCAAGAAGGAAGACGACAGTCAGTATTTACTCTGACCCCGCTGTATCTGTAAGGCAAGGCAGCTTTATGTGTATAGTATATGTATATACACTGTGTTAAGTGCTTTAAATAAAACATGAAAGCAAATTATATAAATAAATAAACAAACAGCTAAAAAAGAAGAAGATGAAATACAACAATAAAAGTTACAGTGAAGTGTAAGAAATAAACAATTATTTGGAAAAAAGCAGTATCAAAAAGAAAAAAAGTACTTTGTTCCTCCTTCAAGCAGTATTTACTCTGACCCTCCTGTACCTGTATCCTGTTCCTCCAGAAGTATTTACTCTGACCCTCCTGTACCTTTACCCTGTTCCTCCAGCAGTATTTACTCTGACCCCCCCCCC
>NC_048410.1:2320798-2336524 GCF_013103735.1 Etheostoma cragini
GTACCTGGACCCTGTTCCTCCAGCAGTATTTACTCTGACCCTCCTGTACCTGGACCCTGTTCCTCCAGCAGTATTTACCCTGACCCTCCTGTACCTGGACTCTGTTCCTCCAGGCCCAGCCGTCAGTTCGTTCCAGCCTCGGAGCGTTACCCCGCCACTCTGCAGAGGAACAGACAGGAGAGTCGACAGAGGAGGCAGGCCGAGCTCCTCGCTCTGCAGGAGAGGGCCTGTCTGTCCAGGACCGACCCTCCTCCTCCTCCTCAGCACCAGGAGCCTGGTCTCTCCTCCAACCCCTCACAGACCAGAACCAGTCCCACCAGGAAGGTAGGAGGCTTCCTGACAGATGACACACTGTACACCTTCATACTGAATTCGGAAAAAAATACTTTAGTCTTAATTGAATAATGTCTCTGCGCCGGGGACCATCTGTATGTTGTCCGTCCGGCCTCACGTCCCATTCGCATGAACCCTCTCAAAATGTGCTTTAATGAGGGTGCCATAACTCAAGAATTCATACGGTCATTATGACATTTCACACAAATGTCTAATTCTACATTGTATAACCAAAAAGGTCAACTTCACTCATTATATTCTGCAGAAACACTTTTCTGGCCATTATTCTATTATTTAATTTAAATTGTGATTCACAAACATGTCTTACTTTCTTACTGCACACTAACGTCCTGACACACACTGAGTAGTTAATGCCTGTTATTGTTCCAGGTGGAGAGTGTTTCCAGAGAACACGGCATCTCTGCAGCCATCAACACTGAAAGGTGGGCAGCATGTCAAGCATCAGCAATGTGACTTTCAGAATGAACACTTTTAGCCTGGTCCCATATGGCAGCGCGCAGCTATGTCACGGCAGGTGCATCTAAGGCTACATTAGCTTTGCAATTACAGTCAAAGAGCTCAAACAGTGTGCTCCCCAAAAGTGAAAATCCTTTTAATTCTATCCATTCCGAGCTCCGAGGCTGTTAGAAGAAGGTTAATGACCCTGTAGAAGCTACAAGTCCGTTCGTATAGTTACAAAATGCACAAACCGGGAACATGCAGTTGACGCGGTCTGACTCCTCTGTGTTGATGTCTCCCCCAGGGGGCGCTCTCCTCCCGTCCCTGCTGTCAGACACAGGGTTCAGAGTCAGCAGGCACCCCCCACCCTCACCCTCACCCTCACCCCCACCCCCACCCCTCCAGGCCTGGAGTTCATCCCTTACATCCGGACTGATGAAGTCTTCAACCTGGATCCACTGGATCCTGCTGACACCCCCCCACCGCACACACACACAGGTTAGAGACACGCACCCATGGAGGCAGGAAGGCGCACACACACACACACACACACACACACACACACACACACACACACACACACACACACTCTCTCAACTCTTGGTATGACGTGGGTCAGATAGGGGTGGTAAACTATGTAAAGGATGATGCTTTCACTGCATGAGGTGGAGTGAATCTTTCCACTTTTACCATGGCCATTTGCCAGTTATCAACATTGTATAGTGTCATATTTCATATTTTGGGCAAGTGGACTAGAGCAATGTAAAGTTTGTGGTATACGGAATAAATGTTACATTACAACTTCAGGTAAGAGAATTATATATGTATTAAACCACCAAGGGTTTTTATAATCTGGACAGCGTGTACCAGAGAATTTCTAACGAGAGGAGAACTTCCACTCTCGTGATGCTGCTGGCTGGTCGCGGTTCCACTCTGGTTCCACATGAGGGCGCTCACAGAGTGCAGAATGAATGGAGGTCAATAGAGCGACACCTGTCAAAATCCACTTTTCTCCGGATATCATTTTTTGTCTATAATTTGAATGTTGTATTCAAAGGGGGAGGGTGCTAAGAAAATACACACTGCTGGTTGTTGTTGTTTTTTTAAGCCTTTTCAAATTTCGATGACATCATAGAGATCACACAGCTGGAGATACTGCTTTCAGCGAGCTCCGAGTCCCTTTCTTTTTTCTCTCGAGGCTTCGACAACCCAGCTGGCGGGTTAGGCTCTCCCTGTAAATACACGTGTTAGAGAGAGGTTTGCTAACGTTTTAAAGACCACGCCGAAATATTCCCTTTGACGTTCTGGCTCCGCTTCGGGTGCCATCGAGCAGGAGCTCCGGTTGTGATCAGTCCTCCGCTGACCAATCGGCATTCATTAGCAGAATGCTAGCGTGTTACGGGCAACAACAACTCAATCTGTGAGCCATCAAAAGGACATGACGACTCACTCATTCAACTTTCGACCTGTAATCCATGTTGAACTTGAATTTAAATCAAATCTGAGATTTCTCAACTACAATCAGGCGAAAGAGACCAATTCAGCCGTCTAGCTCCATAGACTCCCATTCATTTTGCACTCGCCCGCGATCACCCCCAGTGGAACTCTGGTGGGACTGCACCCAAATTCACTACAACGGGGCTTAATAGGGCGCGAACAGGCTCTCCGTAGACGGGCTCTGATACTACTGTTACAAACTCTACGTTCTCCTCGTCAGAACATCCTCCTCAGAGAGCAGCATCTCCTCATCGACTCCTCCACCCGGACCGGCTCCATAACACTCACACACACCGACAGCAGGAGATCCTCAGAGGCCTGGCCCAGCTACGGCAGGTAACACACACACACACACACACACACACACACACACACACACTAAATATATATATTAATCGATCAACTCATTGATCTTTTTCAATGTAAAGATGAGCTGTTTCTCTGTTTTTGTTCATGATCGTAACTGTTAATCTACTAACATGTAAACACAAGTCTAGACGTACACACCAGTGTCTGTGTGTGTTTTCAGGGTTTGTTACAGAAGCAGAGGGAGTTGGAGACGGACCTGAATCCTCTACTGAAGCGCCATGACAACGAGCACCGGCCGCACTTGGCAACGCACCGCATGTGACCGCGGCCTCTCGAGACCATGCTTGTGATTCCACCAACCGCGACGCAGCACGCTCACGGGACGAGCCAGGTGTGTTTCTCAACGGAGCCGCGAGGCGTTCACTGACCGAGCAGGGACTAAATCCGGTCAACTCATCCGGTCAACTCTCTAAGTAAAGACGCTGTACAGACTCCCGATTTCTAGATCACATCCCTTCACTGTCTTAAAAACAAAAACACGGCCACGGAGTCGTTGATCCGTGTCGTTCATAACTGGACTAAATGGAAGAAACCGTTTCACTATGTAGGCTACTTTCTCCGTTTAGAAACACAAGTATCCAAGAAAAATCATCAAAACAATGAAATCTGCGAGTTGAGCTGGCGAGCTGCTCCGCTTCTCAGGCGCTCCGGGTTTGGTATGACGCATGGCGGACGACGCATCCGCACCTGGTGGGATTTAGGGTGGAGCGACCCCGGCTATGTGTGTGCGGACGGTGATGTGTGTGTTCCTGAGTCGGGATGAAGCAGCGACACTACAGTGTGTGTGAGCCGACATTTAACTGGAACAGGAGCTCGTTCAGTGCCACAACACTTAGAACCTGGACGTTATCTGAACCACATCCTGGAGTTTACTTGGATTTTGGGGCGTTTCTGATGGTTTCGGTGTGAATTTAACGGATTCTCTTGATCTGGGGCATTATGTCCCACCTGTCCTGGATGTAATTATAATGAAGAAGCAGAAGGGATTGTTTTTGTTTTCCTGCCTGCAGCTCAGGGAAGAGACTGTTTCCCAAATCTTACAAAGCACTTTGCAGTTCTTTTTCTTTTCACTGTTAAAAACCGTAGTATCGTCAAAACAGATAAAGTTGTAGAAGAGTGGCTGCAAAAGAACAACTCCACAACGTATTCATACGTGCAGATTCATTTAAAGGAATCTCATGTCACTTTGAATTTGATTTAACTTATTTATTTAATTTGTTTTAACTGACGGCCTTGCAGGAGACGGTCCAGTGCGTGACCAGAGGACACTGGAGGTCTACAGTATTCACTACAGCCTTTAACTGTGATAATGAGCGTAACTGAGTAGACATCGTCGTGGGAACGGGAACTCACATTTGTGTTCTATCTGAACCTGAAAATCTAGAAAGATAAATTCTAGCTTTGAACTTTGACTGTTTCACCTCCGGTTTTCAGGGGGACCAGGGTCTAGGATTTAAAGGGGTCCGTTGGCAGAAATGGAAATAATTAGATTTATGGATCACAATTGTGTTTCCATTAGTTTATAAATACCTGAAACTAAGAACGGTTGTGTTTCCATCAGCTAAGAACGAGCCCTTTATGTTGCACCGCCATGTTTCTACAGTAGCCCAGCAGGGACAAACCCAACCCGGGCTCTAGAGGGGCCTTTCCTGTTTCGATTACCTAAAGGCCAAACGAGGTTCTGACACACCTTTGGGGGGGGCAGTGCTTGTCCCGCTGGTCCTGTCTGGGGGTTCCCGCTTGGCCCAGAGACTTTACATGCCGCTGACGTCTCAGGTTCTTTTAACAGCTGTTCCCGGCTCGAGGGAAGGTTTTTTTATTTATTTTTCTCAAATATAAAAAGTCCATGGATTAAAAATTGAGAATGGCTTCCTGGCATCCGTTAAGCAGCCGTCTCTTTAACAATGGTGGCCGACAGGGACAATCCTTTGTGGGTCGCCCGGGGATTCTTTGCTGCAGTACCGCGAGTGGCCACTGGACAAAATCAGCAGAAAGGCTGAGCTCATTTTCAGGTGGTGGGGGGGGTAGATTCCACTAAATCCTACACGCTGGCCCTTTAAATCTGCTCTACCTCACATTAAGACCTTCAAAACCAAATGGTCTGGAACTAAAATGCCGCTCCTGTTTTATCCCTAACTGAACTTAATATTACTTTAACGTTGTATGTGAAGATTGTGTTTTTAAATTCTGTTAATGCACTTTTGTAGAACAACACTGTACCAACGCGTGCGGGGTCATATTACATCATCCATCCTGCAGGAGAAAGCACTTAAATCATGAATGAAAGATGTGTATTTTTTTTAGGGAGCTCGGTTTCTTCCTGCTCCTGTGTTGTGGAATTCTTTCTGGTTGTACCGTAGTAACGTAAAGATGAATGTTAAGTTTACTGAAACCTTTCACATTTCTTACAACTGCACTTTTTGATGACTTTTAATCAAAACACGAATAAACCAGACGATCTTTAAATAAAGTGTGAGGTTTATTCTGTGTCTGGAGGCTTCAGGTTTTCCATCACATTTGTGTTTGTGTTGCATAACGGACCCTGACTGGGTAACCCTCCCACCCCCCCCACCCCCCAATCTGCGGGGGGATTTGATTTTTTACCTTGCAGCTGAGGCTGGATACCACGTACATTATTCTATCCTGTTTCCGTTACAAATTTGCGGGGACCAATCACAAACTGGCTCATCCACCTGACGCGCTATTGGTTCAACACGATGACGACAGAGAAGCAACCAAGCTGCTACGTCACCTGGATCGCTGGTCTGGTTGAGCCGAAAGTCAACGGATCCTCCGCCAAAAGCTGAAAGCACATCTCTTCTGAATGCAACTCGGATAAAAAATTAAACATATACAGTTGTTTTCAGAATAAAAGCAGTGTGTTTAAATAAGTGAATGCCCCAAATCCTTAGAATGGCTTTTAATTCCATAATATGAATGCAGTGGGAACACTGCACATTCAATTCCACAGCAAAACACGACCAAAGTTGATCAAGTTTGAAGAAAAAGGAATATTAGGCTGTTTAAAAAATAGCATTATTTAGATTTTTCTAACCAGCCATAAAGCCTAATATGAGCACTTTAACCTTTAAAAACTCGGATTCTTTAATTTCATGGCTTGACAAACCTTGTATGTCCAAAATCTGTTCAGCAAATGAAAAAGGTTCATTTTTCAAACTTTCTTCCCACAAAGTCACAAAATCATCACGTCACAGTTAAAATATTTGTAAAACACACAGACAGACGTAACGGGAGACCAGTAGCACTGAACGAAAGAAAAATGAAAATTACAAAAAATATGGCGATACAAGGTTTCTGCTCAACGGCGGTGATTTGGAATTAATTGAATAGATTTGAAGAGATTGTTTTCACTTTGTCAAAAAGAGTATTTTTACTGTTTATCAGTGTAAAAAAGCCACATTAAATCTATTTTAATTAAATGTGAAACTTCCAAAGGGAGGCGTTGTTAGCCTGAGCTCCAAAAAGTTGATTTGACACATCGTTTGACAAGATATTACCATCTACCTATCTATCTCTCTCTCTCTATGATTATGTGTGCACACAACATATCTGGTGTGGACAGGATGAAAATTAAATCCATATTTGAGGTGTATTTGTGTGTGTTTAGGTGACATCAACAACATCTCAAGGCAAACTCAATGGTTTACGCAGGCATTTTTAATACAAAAAATGAGGTAAAAAAACATAAAAAGACTTTTAAGTTAAAATTATTGTTACAGTCACTTCCTACTGTACATACAACATCAACTAAACACAAACAGCTCTCAGGGTGTTACACCAAACGCTTAGTACAAAAAAAAGAAAAGATTATATTTTACAAGACAAAGAGTCCACTGGAAGACGTGTAAAGTAGTCTATCCATCGTTTTTCTTTACAAGTTGTACTAGAGTACAACAGGGTGCATCTTGGTCGCTCTCATGATGCAAAGAGGACAAATAAGCAGCTGTTATTTACTGTAGAAAACACCAACATCAAGGTTTCCTTTGAGGAAATGAAGGTGTTGGGTTGTTAAAATTGACAGAACGCTGTCAACAAGTTACCGTCAAGCTGGTGTTGTGTTCAAGAAAGCTGGGAAACGAGACCCAACCGGAGGCTTTTAGCATTTTAGTCAATGCTCTAAATCAGAGCAGCGTACAGAGAGAGGAAAAACAGGTAAATATTTACACAAAGCTCTTGAACTGATTAAACCTGAGAGCGTTCATTCAGTCAGAAGAGGATCTCTGAGTTAGAAAGCACCTCCGGAAACGGACGCATGCACACGTCAGGTCAGGTCTTAGATTAATCACACTCTGAAAACACGGCAGATAAACAAGATCCTGCCTCTACTGTTTTTTCTTCTTCTTTTTTTAACGTTGCATACACACATTCAAAGGGGGCAGGAGAACCTCTCTTAGTGTTTTCTAAATTCTTCAGTCCTAACAGGTAGTGGATACAATACGTTTTTATCGGACTCTACAACAGCGGATTCCTGTAGTGTGAGCTGGCACAACAACTTATTTCACATATTATAAGTCCACACTCCGGACACAACACAAGGGTTACTCTTTACTCCCATTAAAAACAAAGTGATCCTCATGTTTTTGGGGCATTGTCTACCGTTTCCTCGGAGAGTGACAAAGTGTTAGTGGTCTTCTGATAAGAGCACATAAGAGCATGTGGACTGGAACTTAAAACTCAAAATACATAAAACTGGTTTTAGAAAGAATATTGAAAATCAACAGGGTGGAAGTCAAACTTTAAAACAAAATGTTGCACTTTTTTTCTTTTCTATATATGATAGTAAACCAATGTGTGTGGGTTTGATGTTCCACTTGCATGCTTGTTTACTACATTTTCTAAATGAAGAGAACAATAATAGATTAAAGTGAGTATTTTAGGAGAGACACGACAGCCTGTTGCACGTATGAAGTGATTAAATCTCCTCCCACAATTAAACAGAAGTGCCAAAAGGAGCCCCAGTATATATAATGACCTGTGACAAAGACTTTAAAAGTGGAAAAGACTACATCCACGCTACTACGTTTTCATTTTGACGCACCGCTTTGAGACAAAAACCGGAGTTTTAGCTCCAGCAGCAGAACTAATCTCCGTCCATGTGCACACGGCTGAGAACACGCATCACATGACCATTCGCACACACTGGGCATGTGCGTGCCGGTGTAAACAGGAAGCGGATTGTCTGACGTTGCTCTGCGGTTAGAATCATGGACGTATAAGTTGAAAATACAGGAAATCCTTCGGAGAAAGACCAGTAAGAGCAGGGATTTATTAGCATGGTCCGAGGACGCGGTGAAACCGTTACTGACCGAAAAGACTGACGCGCGGCGGCGTTTCCAGAGGTCTCTGTTTCTGCCAGTCTAGACCACGAAGAAACCCCAGAGTTTAAAAACCGAAACGGAGGCAGCCATGTTTAAAAGGTCTCTGTTTTTAGGGCTCGGAAACGCCGGAGTAGCGTGAATGCGAGGTGTAAACGTGGCAGAGTGTGTTAATATTTAAACCTAAACGTAGTAGTGTAGCTGTAGCCTGAAGGTCAGGCAGGGTCAACACTGTTTACTGGTCTCTAGCACAAAGCTTCCAGTCATCAGGGGAACAGAGTGAGCTCTCATGACTTGTATTGACTTTAATGAAGACAACGTTCCCCTGTCAAAATAAATAGTTATTTTTTGTTAATTTACACCTGCCTGACATCAATTCTTCTCCTCTAGTGTCGCTAAGGTTGCCATGTAACAAAAGCAGCGTGACGGATCTGATTCCTGCCGGGGGGGGTCGGGGGGGGACTTGTTGTTTCCTGCCTGTACCTTTACTGTCACTATCAAATATATCAGCAAATTCAAAAAAAGACATGAGTTTGTAGTTTCAACAATCTTCCTGTGGGCGAGTGTATGAACCCGAGTGACAAACGGCCAGATTCTCGGAGCCCGTGATTTGTACTACGACGGTCCTGGATCAGCATGTTGGTGAGTTTGTGATGCTAGAGAGTAAACTTTGCAAGCTGCGTACAGAGCGAGAGTGGTCCCTCCTTCCCTTTTCAGTCCAGGACCTGTCAGTGTTTAGGAAGTTTCCACCTCCTGTTCTCTGGTGGTAGTTTTTAATAAACCGGCTCCATGAACGGCGGCAGGTGTATCAGCGGGTGCGGTCAGACCGGCTCTCTACATCCCATTAAAGCCTCCTCCCCTTTGCCCCCCTCTGTACCTGCTGCCGCCTTGCCCTGCAGGGTTGTGGAACCCCCCCAGCAGTCTAGGACCAGTGAAGTCCCTGCCGACCTGCTGGAAGCCCCAGGCCAGGGCGGCAGCGCTTGCAGGGCCCAGGCCCCCTGGCCAGACAGGAACTGGCCCCAGGAGGCCTCCTCCCAGAGCGGTCAGGGGCCCCAGCATGGGGCTGCGGGTGAAAGGCTGGTTGGGAAGTCGATGCAGGTGGGGGGGCTGCAGGAGGCTGGTGCCCCACTGCTGCTGCTGCTGCTGCTGGCTGGGAGGCGGTGGCTGGAGGTGGGGGCGACTCGGCTGGAGCTGCTGGGTGTGGTTCAGTTGCTGCGGGTGTGGTTTAGGCTGCTGGATCTGTTGTAAACGGGGCAGAGCAGGATTTGGGTTGCGTTATGCCTAGCATGCACTAGAAGACTCTGAAAAGACTTTAATAAGAATAAAGTCTGAGCCCATCTCACATCAAAAAACAATTACTGAGTTCTAGAAGATTTCACTAGCAACACTTTAAACTTATGATATCAAACCGGTGGACTTTTTGTTGGAACATCAAAACCGGAAAAAGACTTCAAACAGCTCGGACTGAGTTTTGGGATCACCTTACACCAAACGTTGGAGACGACTTGAGCGCGTCCCAACTCTAGAAGGACTCATGATTTCACTCCGATGTCGCTCATTTGTCTGCAACGGTGGAATTGCTTGACAAGTCGTTTGGTGTAAGGTCGGCTTTATCCGGTTCAGATTTGGGACTCCAAAATCTAACGCAGGTGTCAAACTGGGTGCTACGTTTCTATTGGATGGGTGCTATTTAACCCCACAATAAGAAAAAAATACCTTAACTGTAGTGTCTCTAACCACCAGATATTACACAACAACAACAAAAACCAAGACTGGCGATGATTTCCCGATTCTATTACATTTCCAATTCAATATCGAGCACGTCACGAAAATTTAAGTTACAAGACCAATGTTGTTTGGGTGTAAAAGAGATTCTCAGAGAAGTTCTGCTGTAAATTTTACAAGACACATCCCTCAAATATGTCCATAATGCACCAGGTTAATGTTTACATTAAAGGTGCCCCGGGCGGCAGCTATGGAACAACGCCACCACACGCTTTCTCCAAAAGACACAATGAAGACAGCAACATAATATACAACACAACATCACAACATAATGCACAAGACAACACACAGTTCATGTGGACACAAGGAGGATTTTTTTTGAGGAGGCATTGGTAGGGCGCAAGAAACAAGAAATTGATTCAGACAGACGGATGGGGGGGGGGGGGGGGGGGGGGGGGGGGGGGGGGGGGGGGGGGGGGGGGGTGTATGGTGAGTGTGTGAGATAATGAGTTGTGTGTGTGAACATATTTCAACAAATGCGTGTGTGTGTTGTGTTGTGAATGTGAAGATGAACTGCTATCTCCTCTGTCAGCTCTAGCCACTGAAAAGAAATAAGAGGAGAAATCAGACCAATCACAACAACTGGTCAGTCTGACGTCATGTTGCCTGAGCTCATTAATATTCATGAGCTCGCCCAGTTGCGCTGGGTAAAAGATCCTGATAGCCAGTCTCTCATTGGCTAGCTCATAGCCAACCAGAGTCAAGCAGCTTAGCTCGTTGAATATTAATGAGAACTGGCCAAAATCGAGTCTTCCTGCAGGCTTTCTATACCACACTAGAATCCAGGGGGGTCCTGTACTCCGTCAGACTCTCTCTTGAGGGACAAAACAAACACTTTAGAGAGAAATGTAGAATTAGGAATACAGAGTCGCTGGAGACGTCTTGGACAGGAGGATGGAACAATTAGAGAAGGTACTTGTCTTTCAATAGACCAAGTGATCTATTTGGTTTTATTAAGCAAAATAAAAATAATGTACAAAATGTCATACAGAGTAAAAACAGCATGATTGTAGGGCCGGGCGATATGAGCCAAAAGCTTCTAGTCCAATATACAGGTTGCTCTATATCGCACTGACAATATAGAACATAACACGTCTACTTTTCTTGTTTTTAAATAAATATATAAAGCCTATTTTGGTATTCTCTTGTGAAGAGATGGATATCTATTAGTTTTCACAAAAAAAAAAGAAAAAGATAAAGCTATACTTTTAAAAAGAGCACAAAACGAAAGTCTTTATAAAATGTGGCTTTTTTTTTTGCTAAGGCTAAATACAAGTGAAGTTGTTAAAATGTAATAAACCTTTTTGGGGTTTTGGTACCCACTACTACTCCTGTGTGAATGAAGTACATGATAAATACAGTATTTTCTTATTTTAATGAAGAACTTTAGTGCAAAATGAACGTAAGGAACGCAACTATTGTCATGACACGCTTGCTTGTTTTTGACTTCACAACAGAGACGGTTTAGAAACATACACTACCGGTCAAAGGTTTGGGGTCACTTAAAAATGTCCATACCACTCCATTATAGACAGAATACCAGCTGATCTGAGTGGGGGGGCTGATCTTTAATGCAATATCTACATTTCCCATTATCAGCAACCATTCATTCAATCATCCAAAGGCACATTGTTTACTAATCTGATGTTATTTTAAAAAACTAACTAGAAAAACACTGGCAAACCTATCTGCAATTATGTAAGCACATAATGTAATCTGGAAACTGCTGCCCTGGTTAAAAAAACAAGGCAACTGATCTCAGCGGGTATTCTGTCTATAATGGACTACAATGGACATTTCGAAGTGACCCCAAACTTTTGACCGGTAGTGTATTTACGATAAACATATGATATAGATTTGACGACATGTATCGCCATATCGCCAAGCCCTAGAGGATTGCTTTTCCAAGGTTTCTTGTGAAGAGTGCTGTCTCAGTCTCTCTAATCTCTCTTTATATTACATGATTAAAAACTGAATCCAAAGCTTCTCGTAGGTTACACAGAGTACACATGCACATAAAGTTTTCAGTTTTTTTTTTACAGAGGTTAGATTAGAGCATTTTGTTTCAAATTGTCAGTCTTTCTTTTTTCCGGTTTGTGCAGTGAGCACCGGAGGAACGCACGCTCGGCCCCTCGGTAAACATCCCGTCATCCTCTTACATCCCCCCCCCCCCGTGGTCTGTGCCTCATCACAGGCGATGGGCGATGGCAGACCTTGTGCTGAGGAAACAGACCCCGTCCCCATTGTGGGACTGGACCTCGCACCAAGGGCCTTCAAAGTGGTTGTAACAGATTACTCCACAGGCCACCCTCTTCGGACCTTTTCCATATGGCGGTGCCATGCCAATGGAGACCACGGTGCTGTTAGCCTTTAGTTCCCAGTACCGGTTGCCAGGCTTGAAAAATGGCAGGTGGCACGGTACCCACCCTGGTCTGTAATAGGTGATATCCTTCCAGGACAGGGGATTCTTAAGAGTGGTATAGTTGAATTTTTCCCCCATGTGGTTGTACAGCTGCAGGCGTTGCGGGGCGCAGCCCGACGCATTCCCACGTTGCAGTTTTCCCGTTTGTTTTCCATTTGTTCTGGTAGGGGCGCTGGAACATAGTCGTGGAAAACCTTCTTCTGTCTGGGAACAGGTGATAGAAGATGGATGGGGGCTGGGACGGTCAGGCCCATCTCCCTCTCTGCTAACGGTCTAGGGTTAAGGCAGCAAATTAGTGATCTATGTAAACCAAACTCCTGTTTTACTGTTTTGAAGACATTGTGCATCTGAGTGGTGTAACCACGACACCTGGCGTGACTTAGCTAATGCCACTACGCCTATGGTTAGGTTGAGGGTTTTCCCTGAATATCCTCAAATCCTGTGGTGGTGCGAACGCAGCAGTTGGGGCTTTTAGAGGAACACCTTGGGGGTTGTAGAGTGGTCCCCCAACACCTTTCAGAAGGCCATCTGTCTGGGTCTATTGTTCTTTGGCTTTTCGCTCTGGGACAACTCTCTCTCTGGTGGCTTTACCGTTTCTGTGCTCCCATTCCTGCATGAGGTCAGGTAATGCTTGGGTAGGAGAGGTCATGAGGGGATGGAATCCAAAAGAAGAATGGGGATGGTTTGTTTCTGTTGGTCTGTATTCCCCGATGTGGACTTTTTACCTAAACTAATTTTATGACTTTAGTTTTGTCATTTGATACAATGCTACTGGGTTAGGGTTAGGTTAGTCCATCTCCTACTGCAGGTTTAATGTGCTTCGTACCAAGATTTAGCTTGGATGGGTCTTACACAGTTACACATTAGTGGGGTACCTGTTTGGGTGCCATGTTAGCCGGTTCTGACAGTCTCCAAAATCTAACATAAGTAGCAATGTGGGTACTGCATAGGAGCCTAGGCCCCTCTTTTATAGATTAATATAGTGTCAAGGCGTCTCACCAATCAGCTTAGGATTGTGGGTAGTGTAGCGAATGAAACGTGTTTTTCTTAATAAAATGTTGATTTCAAACAGACTTGTGGCTTCTACAGGAGCATAAATCCTTCTACCTTGGATGTTTTGGACATTATTTGTCATTATTATGGCTAATAATAAAAAATGAATGGTATTTTTACCTCTGGAACCACAATACTGAGCTCTAAAGGAACAGACTGGCATAGGCTTCTCAGCAGGGCCCAGGTTGACATTTTTTCATTCGATTTTTGGAGTCTATTAGAACCAGAGTTTCCCTTATGGTCACAAATGTGCGTTTCCTAGTTTGGGGAAGACTAGTCCTGCCCTACTCTGCCTCTGATTGGCTGACCCTGGAATTCTTACACACTAACCAATCTCAAGCCAACCAACAAAGGCAATGAGTACTGCCAATCAGAGGCAGAGTAGGGCAGGACATTTCTTCGCTATTCTAGGAAATGCAAATACACCTGCTGGTCTGTTACGATGGGGATACTTCCTGTTACCTTGGTGCCACTGACAGTGCTGTTGCCAGGTGGTGCTCCCTCTCCTCTTGGCTGCTCCTGGCCTGACTGTTTGTCTCTACAGGAAGAAAACAAGAAGGGGTTCAGCAGCAACATACAGGAAAACTGCAGCAGAGAAATCATGACAGCAGTGCATTTTAGAAAAAGTTTGGCAACCCATTTTTTATGCTATTAAACTACAGGGCTGGGTATTAAATATACTTTAAATCCAGATTCAGTGAGTATAGGCATAGACCGCTAAGAGCTGTTGCTATTAGGTTTATCCTTTGTGCATGCGCAGTTATGTACACTTCTTTTGCGTGCTTGTGCCCTGCACGGGTCTCATACGTCCTCAGTTACTGTAGATTACAGATGCGAGACCGGAGATCTACTCCCAACAATCAGCATTTTTCTTCAGTCAATGTTTCAGGAGGGGTGAAGACAATAGCCTACCATACCAAGCCTCTATGCATTCTACAAACAAGCAACTGTGAGATTAGAGGTGGTTGTATTTGGGTGCATTTGATCCAGTTGTCATTCAATATGAAACACCAGATCTAACAGTGCATCATCAGTGATTTAAGCTCTCGTGGAGTGTCCCCGGATGCCCTGAGGAGGCTCCACTCCATCTGCAATATAGGCTTGAGTGATAGCATCACGCAGCCAGCGACACAGACGCTGCTGTGTCAGAGAAAATGCACGCACGAGGCAGAGCCGGTGAGGCGCTTCTTGTGCCTCGTTGCTGTAAGGACAGGGGAAGAAACCCTCAGGGAAAACATCTTTGACCAAAAGGAGTTTGACATTCGGTGTGAATGACGGGTTACTGTCCAGCAGGTGTGTCTCCGAAGTTTCTCCTCTTCCTCAGCCGCTTCTTGCAGGTGGATTGTGGCGATCCTGAGGAGCCCATCCCATGGTCCCCGATGAGCCCATCGGGGACCATGGGACCATCTAGGTGCTTAGATCTGATCTTGACGGGGAACTGTAACATGTGTAGCCAGATGTTCCACTGCAACCCCGCCTGCAGTGCCATGATCCTGGACAACGCCACCGCGGAAGCCTTGGTGAGCGCCAGGACAACCGGCATGGCTTTGCCTATGTTGCTTCTGTGTCACTGGGGGCCCTGGTCAATGTTGTGTAGCAGGACACCGGACCCTTTTGTATTTTGGGGTCAGAGGACACCTCCTCCATAAAAGGGTCGAAGCTCCGTGAAGCCAGCCACAGTCGAGGCCGTCTGGCCAGCGGCTCATGGACGTAGACGTCTCCACCCAAGAGGCCACGAGCAGGTGCCGGCTGCTTTTTCGGCATCGCAATGCCTCTCATCTCCGCCGCCTTCTTAATGATGCCGGGTAGGTAGAGTAAGTGTGCCTTAATGGCAGGCAGGCTGCCAGTCTGGTGCGTAGGAGAAAGCCGCTTCTGAGGAGCTCCAGACCGCTCTGGAGACGGAGAAAGTTACAAGGGCGGGGCTCCGTAGTTTGCTCCGTAGTTTGCTCCGTAGTTTGCTCCTACGTCGACCTCCAGTTGTCCAAAGAGGGCGAAGGGAGAGCTGGCAAGAGAACCCTCTCTGGAGGAAGCTGGGTTAGTGGATCCATGCCTCTGTTAAAGGGGTCCTCTTTCGGGATGTTGTTGGTGAAGAGGGTAATTTGACGTTATGCCCAGCTGCTATTGTTGTCGTCGAAGTGCTAAGAAGGTGTACGCCTTCGCTTCGGTTCCTCTGTTGGTAGGCAGGCGCAGAAGCGGCTAGTGGCCTGTGGAGTGAGCGCCAGCCCGGCATGGACAGGGCCCAAGGCACGCTTCGCAGCTGGAGTGAAGTTCTGACAGCAGGATGTAGCTGGTCCGGCAGGCGTTACAGTCTTCATATTGCTTGCCTTGATGCTAAAGAAAAAGACGGCAGCAGCTCTCAAGTCTCGCAGCAGTTACATACAATGACTGCGGACGTTTGATAAAGCTTATAGTTAGGGCATAGAATTGAATATTGTTAGGGAGTGAGGAGTCGCAGCGTCCGCCTAACCCGGC